>NC_056729.1:697387079-697544579 GCF_019279795.1 Protopterus annectens | reverse complement strand
GGAGTGACTGTGTTGTGTAAAAAACAGTGAAAATACTAGATGCAATGTTGGTAAGGTTGGAAGGTTAACTCTTATGGATGTGCGGTGGAGAGAACATGTTTATAGAATTATGGCATTGTATGCTTATATAAATAGCAAAGGTAGAGAGAATCTGTTTAATCAAATATTAGGCTATGCTATGTGGTGGTTAACTTGAAAACTATAATTGCAGGGCACTTTGTGATTTTAGGGAAAAATGTCAAATGAAAGTGAAAGATGTCAGAGAGATAAAATGTGGTAAGTGAGCTGCATGGAACAAAAGTCAATGGACTTAATAGAAGGGGCACTTGGGTCTGAAATTATTTCAAAATATTACTTTGTATTATGAGAAGGTTTGGGGGTAGCAGATGGTGATACAGTTGCGACTGTTTTTCAGACCATTTAGCAATATGGATCGAGATAGAGTAAGAAAGGGAGTGTATTAAAATGGGAAAAGGAATAAAAAGTATTAATGAAAAATTGTGGGGTGAAATTAGTGAGTGGCAAGTCTTGTAATTATGGAAGGATCATATAATCATGAAGGAATTCTATAAAAACTGAATGGTGGATTGAATTTAAAAACAAGTATAAAAAGTGTTTTTTCAATGGCGGTATGATGTAAGGAAGGTAGAGATAGTGAAGTACAGGAAATGTACAGAAACATAGTAGAGGATTTAGAGAATAATATGAGAGTATTGTGATATAGAAAAATATATATCTGGTGTCATTCTAAGGGGATCCAGTATCTGTCTGCCTGGGATGACATGATTGACAAACCATAATGCTTTGCCAGAGATGGCCTGCACCTCTCGCCCTTGGGATTCCGGATACTGGCTAAGGCTCTTGCCACCCCAAATAGTGTCTTTTTTAGGCAAGTTTCAAATGACAAATTCACCACCATTACAGGTACAAGCAAGCAAAATCTGAGGGTAATGCTACTTAATGCTAGAAGTCTAAACCTCAAAATGCACTCACTTGAGGCACTCCTTCAAATGGAGAACATCGACATCTGTGCAGTGACAGAGACCTGGTTCAAGGCTCCAGAGAGCACCCCTGCATTACCAGGCTATAATTCATATCACACCTTTCGGCCACCTAACCTGGACCGAAACACCAAAGGCGGAGGCGTGTTCATATTCATTAAGGATATCCACACCTCCAGGCTAGTTGCTTAGCATAAAGTATCCGAGATTATCCAAGTGCAACTAACTCTGGGCAAGACCGCAATCCAAATTGTAGCTTTCTACAGATCACCCACCATGTCCCAGGATTCCCACTTCTCATTTCTTGATACACTGGAAAATATTAGGGTACAACCTAACACCCTAATAATGGATGATTTCAACTACCCCACCATTTACTGGGAAAACTACTCAT
The DNA here is from genome assembly GCF_019279795.1 of Protopterus annectens. Classification (NCBI taxonomy): domain Eukaryota; kingdom Metazoa; phylum Chordata; order Ceratodontiformes; family Protopteridae; genus Protopterus; species Protopterus annectens. Next base: position 697,543,184 of record NC_056729.1, on the reverse strand, counting down.
GTACCACCTCTTGTGCTCAACGTTTTCTGGAATTCATAAATTCCAATACCTTGGATCAACTTATCCACACCCCCACCAGGGGCAGCAATATCCTAGACCTGGTCATTACCAACATGGGCAACCGGTGTTCCACACCAGAGGTCAGTTCTTCGTTGGTCAAATCCGACCACAAGGTTATCACCCTAGGCATCCACATCCCAACCCCATCCCCCATTAGGGAAACCACCGTAAAACATTTCTCCAAAACCAACTTCATGCTTCTTAAGACAGAAGTGGCAAACTTTACGACACCCATGCTGATGGACAATAGAGGTACGACTGCTGAATCCTATACAAATGCACTTTATAAGCACTTACATGAGTGCATGGATCATGCAATCCCTAACAGAACCAAGATGCTATCCTCCAAAAACAGGAAGCCAATCTGGTGGTCCCTTGCCATAAACAAACTCTCCAACAGAAGAAAGAAACTGTTGCAAAAAAGAGTAAAATCCCATGATTGGAGGAACTCTGTGGTCAGCCTCAGTAAGAAGCTGAGATCCCTCATAAAATCCTCCAAAGCTAGTTATGAAAACAAAATTGCTACTGATTCTAAAGACAACCACAAAGCATTCTATAGCTATGTCAAGAATCTCAATGGAAACACTCAGATCTGCTCTGAGTTACAGCACAATGGCACTAAATTTAGGAACCAACTGATATTACCAATATCCTGGCAGATAGGTTCAGTGCTAACTTTACTCCTCTCTCACCCCCTAAAGGGCCCATCTCTATACTGGAAGAATGCAAAGTTCCTGTAATCACGGCTGCACAGGTAAAAAACACACTCTCCAAAGCCAAGAACACAGCATCCATGGGACCTGACAACATCCCAGGCTGTGTTCTACATGAACTACAGAACGAACTGGCACCCCACCTAAGTACCATGTTTAATCATGGCCTCACCTCAGGCTTTGTGCCCACTGAATGGCGCGCAGCAATGGTTATCCCACTTCACAAAGGGGGAGCCACCATGGACCCTGGGAACTACCGCCCCATCGGCCTGGTCTGCAAGGCTATGGAACGTATCAATATGGAACTTATAAACAATGACATTGGTAATCTCCAAACTCTGGACCCTACCCAGTGTGGGTATGTAAAAGGCAGATCATGTCTCCTAAACCTGATAGACTTCTTTGAAGCGGTCACCAAAGCTGTAGATGAGGGTAAGGTGGTTCACACAACCTATCTGGATCTCGCCAAGGCATTCCACACCATCTCCCACTCTGGAATTATAGATAAACTCACTAAACTAGGTATAAATCCCTATGTCACAAGATGGGTTGCCAACTGGCTCACTGACAGAACCTACACTGTGAAAGTAGCAGACTCTAAATCCAACTTCAGACCAGTGACAAGTGGAGTACCACAGGGTTCAGTCCTGTGTCCTCTCCTGTTTGGTATCTACTTCTCTGAAGTGCAGGCTAACACAAAAGGTCTTTGGCTAACAAAGTTCACAGATGACTGCTAAATAGGAGCCATAATCAAAACTCCTAATGCTGTGGACATCCTACAAAAGGGCCTTACTGAGACAGAGGCCTGGCGTCAAAGCCATGGCCTCAAGCTCAATGCCAAAAAGTGCATTGTCATCCCTTTTGGTAAAAACTCTGTACCCATGAACTACCACATAGGCGATAGTCTACTTAACACTGAAAGTGTGATAAGAGATCTTGGGACACAAGTGGACAGTTGTCTATCCTTTGATAATCACATCACCACAGTAGTCAGGAAATCCTTCTGCATGGCATACCTCATCACAAAAGGTTTCTCATCCAGGAAAAAAAGAGTTCATTGTTCCCCTCTACTCATCAGTCATTAGACCCATTATAGAGTACAATGCCCCTTTTGGTATGTACCTCACAAGACATCTACAACAATTGGAAAGACTGCAGAAATACCTCACAAAGAGGATTACCAGCCTGAAACAGATGCCCTATGCAGACCGTCTCAAAAAACTCTAGCTTTACTCTGTCGCATATCGTCTACTCAGAGGCGATTTCTGCCTAACATACAAAGCTATGTCAAACCCAGAGCTGCTGTACATGCTCCACTTAAAGAAATCCCAATCCCTCCAAGCTACATGCTCTAGGGACCTAAACCTTGTCACCACAATAAACAGAACATGCTGGAGGGATAGGTTCCTGTCCCAGAAACTTCCCATACTCTGGAAGAAACTACCTATCTATATCAAACGAACCTCCTCATTAGCACTCTTCAAGAAAAATCTTGATGATTGGATGGGAGATAGTAAATTCACCCCAGGGATCACTTCTGTGGCTCTGCTTGACAGGGGCATAGGAAAATAATTTTCTTGGGTGGCAAAAGCCAGGTACCGTTTGGCTAGGCTTATATAGGCCCTAGGGCCAATAGCCTAGTACCTACCTATGAACCTATGAAAAAAATAAGGCATTACTATTTAACCAGATATATTATTTACAATGGAGAAGGGAGGATGGATCTGCATATCTGGGTAACATAGTAAATGAAGATATTATTATAATGAAGGAAATGAAAAAGAACATAAGAGTATTGTAGTACAGCATGTGGAAAATACATGTAAGAGTAAAAAAGAAGGAAAATAAGAGAGAGAATGGAAAACAAGAAAAAATTCCAGAACAAGTTAAATGAAGAATTTTGAAAAGGAAATTACTACTGAATTTTATGCAGTACTTAGGAAAGTAAATGTGGATTCATTATCAGGCTCAGATGGCATAGGATATTGAATGTATAAGAAATTAATGGATTGGCAAACAGAGTATTTTGTAATATACAGTGGAAGGAATGATGAAGGATATTAGAGAAGAAAGAATATATGGTATGAAAGGGAAGAGGTATATTGAATTGTTATTGGTTGTGAGAGAACTTGTGGATGATATTAAAAGTAAGAGGGAGGATATGAAACTTACAGTAGGTGGTATTAGCAAGGCATTCGATACAGTAGGAGATGATGCTTTGTGGGATGTTATGGCGAAGTATGGAATAGGTAATAGAATTAGGAGAGTGTGTATGTCATCATCTCAAAATAATAGAGTGAGAGAGTTAAAGAATAGGTGGCTGAGTACAGAAATATCCATAGATTGTAGTATAAAACAAGGATGCCCCATGAGTGGAATATAGTTTGCATTGGTAATGAATGTGATAATGAGTGAAATCGCTTATAAAATGAAAGATGCTACATATGTAATGTAAAAGGAGGTGGTGATTCCAGTAGATTTAACATACCCAGTCAGTATAGTTTTCTGGTTAAGAACAAAATATGGATGAGGTAATTGTTTGTTTGTTTGTCTGAATGGATGTTTAAAGGAAACGAGAATGACCTTGAATAATGATAAAAATGAGAGTTTGAGTGATGTGATGAAGATGTGGTGTGTATTTTCCAATGAATGAAGTGTCTTTGCCAGAGATAAAATTTGGGGAAATGATGTAGTTGTGATGCAATAGGAGGATTTGATAAAAGAAATAATAGAAAAATATATTTTGTGATTAATGTACACTTTAGCATTCAGGTAAGGTTTATCTGGTGAATTCTGTATTAATGGGAAACATGGCATATATGTCAAATGTGTATACGATCCCAGAAAAATATGAAAAGGAAATTGTGTAGATGGTGTTCTTTTTCATATAGAGTTCAATATTAAACTCACTAAAAAGAGGCATGTTGTATATGAGTGAAGATAAAGGGGAGGTTACTAAATCCAGTTATTTATTAAGCTTTTTTAAATGTGTACAGAGTATTAAAGTAGGTAAAGGAAGAGCATAAGAAATTAATAGTGAGAATGTTTAAATATAAGTACAAAAAGTTCTGGGAGATGATGAGAATAAGAAAAAGAATATGTAAAGGAAGAAATTAAAAATTATCAAGAAAAATATTAACATGGGAAATAAAAATTGATGATATAGAGAAAGATAGAGGGATACTGTATATTAATGTGATGAAACAATATTATTATGTAAATCCATGGGATAATTTACCAGGAGATGTGATTAAAGCCATTAGAATAAAGAAAAAAATGGTGTACCAAGATAATAAAGTGTCAGGATTTTCTATGGAAACCTGTAATAAATAAGTTACCATTAATGGGGTATATGTCTTATAAAAAGAAAGTTGAAAAAGTGTGTGTTTTTTGTGGGAAGAAGAAACAGCAGAGCATGTTTTTTGAAATGTAAAAGAGTGGAAGATCTGGAAAAAGTTGTGTGAAGAAAAAAGTTTAGAAAATATTAATGACATAAATGCTATAGCTATGAATATGATTGTGTATGGATATTATAAGAGCAAGAAAAAAGAATATGTGAGAAGGGTAAATAATTTATTTTAGGCAATATGCGTTATTTAGAATGAATGATTGAATGACATTTTGTTTAATGGGAAATGGATTTTGGCAGATATATTTCAATAAACATCTTTATTAAATTATCACATATGACACAGGCAATCTTCCATTTATATAAATGAAAAACAAACAATATTGACAGCACTTTAGTTGCAAACATTATACATCACAGGTACCATTGAAACAACACTAGTTGCAAACATTATACATCACTTATAATCTATCCAGTCATTGTCAGTTAAGCATCATGTGGCTGATTCAAATCCTGCCTCTTAAACCTCGTTCCTTCTCTGCATATATTGTTCCCACAATTCCCATTTTTTCCAATGTAGATTGCTCCTTCCTTTTTCTAAAGATCCTAATTCCAGTTGTTTTATCTATGTTGCTATATTCACTACTTCTAATAAAGTTGGTCTAGACTTTGATTGCTTTTTTGGCAGCCAGCATAATTAGACTCAACAAGGCTTTACTATATCTAGGCAATTCCAATTCTGTACCATAGCTCAAAAAATCATCTCCCCAATCAATCCAATCCACTCACCCTGCATCTCCGACACAGTGGTCTGCCCCTAAAGCCTACCAGCTCACTGCACTCCCAAAAAATATGTTTCCAGCCACCTCTTTCCTGCCCATCACACCTCCAATATTTGCTATCCACCTGAGGAAAAATTACTTGGAGTCTACTTGGGGTATAAAAATACCTATGTAAACACTTCCAGGCAAAGATCCTAAATCTTAATAGAAACACAAGAAAAATTGTAATTTAAACACAAAGCAGCTGGACTAATTCCACCAAAATTCCACAACTCAACAGGGTATAATAACCAATGAAATTTATTCTGGTATCTTGGCTTTTCACCTTCTAAGGAGTACTTTAAACATCAAACAACCACCCTATGCTGTTACAAATGAATAATTATTCAATTAACCAAAATATTCTCTACACATTTAAAGAGCAATACCTCACTTACACATACAATGAACATTTTAAAACATTAAATTATTTTACATAATACAAATATTGTATACATATCTTTGTAGCAAAGCTTCCTACAACAATTATTATTGGCAAATTCCTAAATACAAAACTACCTACAAAATTACACCTGTACAACTAAATTTAAAACTTTTTAATTACAGGGTTAAATTACTATCAATGTTCATTACCCTGGGGTGAAGTGTTCTCAAATGTATGATCATTCTGCATTCCAACTTGTTCAATTCATCCCTAAAACTACCTCCATACTTAAAAACGGACTTGCCAACACACTAAAAACAAAATAGTCTCAGATCCCCCATGTACAGACACAAAATGATCAGCTACAGGACTATTACCATTATGCCTTCTAATATCTCCCAAGTATTCCATTATTCTAACCTTCAACTTTCTCTTTGCCCAGTGTACCATTTGGTATCCTGATAACTGCATCCAATAATATATACAAACACTGAGAGTTACAATGAAAAACCTCTCTGGCATTGTACAATCTACCATTGATTTTAGAACCACTTAAATTCTTAACCCTACCACATACTGAGCAATTTTCACATATTCATGTTCCAGCTCTCTCATATTTTGGTTAATTGAATAATTATTCATTTGTAACAGCATTTAGTGTATAAATAGGGTAGTTGTTTGATGTTTAAAGTATTCCTTAGAAGGCGAAAAGCCAAGGTACCAGAATAAATTTCACTGGTTACTATACCCTGTTGACTTGTAGAATTTTGGTGGAATTGGTCCAGCTGCTTTGTGTCTGTTTAAAGATCCTAAATCTTCTAAACTTTGTTGCATATTTGGGAGATCTACATATATCTGTGCTTATCCAATCTCTCTTCCCAATCCTTTCTAAGCTCCTCTGATTGATTCTTATAGTTATCATACAATAAATTATATACACTACTAAGTATTCCTTTTTTAATGGCACCTTTTGTTCCAGATTCTATTAAAAACTCTACCAATGCTGGTCTTTCATTTAGGAGCCCCCTGTTTCTTTCCCTTTGCCTATACTATGATATCAATCCTTGATAGAGAAGGCAATCTCTAACCTGCAGTCCAAATAAATTCTTGGCCTGTTCCCATTCTATTACCTTTCCCTTTCTAGTTATTTGCTCCCAATACTTTGGTTCTTTTGCCATTTTTCTCTAATAAATTCCACCCCCTCTTGCCTACTATCTGTATCCCTAACCACAGTCATCCCTATCATCAGAATCTCTTTACTCCATTCTCACTCTGGTTTAGTTCTTAGAATACTCCCTGCTATTTTATGAATATAATACTCTGTATGATTTTTGTTGTTTTCCTTAAGAGTCTGCATCCAAATCCCAATTTTTCCTTATTTATTGAGATTCCCCTGTATCATCATTATTCCTTTCCATTTTGAATTATAGTTTTCTGCTTGTGCTATGTGTAAGAGTCTTAACTGCACTCTAAATACCCCCCTCAAATTGAATAATCCTAGTCTGCCTTGTTCTATTGGAAGAATCAGATTATCCCACTTGATCCTTGCTGTTTTCCCTTCCCAGATGAAATCCTTCAACTGTTTTTAATAGCTACCCACAGCTTCTCCTCTGGTTTATAAAAATATGCCTGACCTGTGTATAAGACTAAAGGGACTAAAAACAGTCGTATCTTAGTATCCATATCCATATAACAAAGCTTCCAGTTTCTCAATTTTTGTATTATCTTCTTAGTCTCTTCCCACATATCATTAGCTGCCACAACAGAGTCATTTCTAATCCATACTCCTAAAGACTTAATTTTATCATGTTCCCATAAATATCGATATTGTTGCAACAATTTGTGAGTGGGTACATAATTTACAGCTATTGGCTTTTTTTAGCTTCATTAATTTTGTATCATGAGAAAATTTGAAACTGTCTTAAAGTATTCCACAACACTGTAATGTCCCTTTCTGATTTTATCATGTATAAAATAATATCATCAGCCAATACAGCCAGCTTTTCCTGACTACCATATCAATTATATCCTTGAATTTCTGAATCCCTTATTTATTTATTTTTTTTGCTAATGGTTCTAAATATAATGCAAACAGCAAAGGAGAAAGTGGTCAATCTTGCCTGGTTCCTCTACTCAAGCATAAGTTATCAGAGATTACTCTACCCACTTTAATGTTCACCTCTGATTCCCCATATATACTCCTAATCAGCATTATAATTATATCAGGGAAAGGAAATTCTTCCATTGACCTGCTCATGAAGTCCCCGTCTACTCTGTCATATGCTTTCTCTGCATCAAGACCCACCAATAACAGTGGTATTTACTTACATTCTGCTTCCTTTTGGATCATCAGTGTTCTGTTAATATTGTTAAATGTTTGCCTCCCCTCCACAAAACCACACTGCCCCATATCTATCTATTTTGGTATCACTTTTGCCATTTATTTAGCTGTTGTAGAGATAAACACTTTATAATCATGGTTTAGTATTGACATGGGCCTGTATGAAGCTGGATCTGATGGATCTTTACCCTTGTTAGGTATTACAGCTACCACCGCTGTCTTCCAAGATGCTGGTATTTCTCCTCCTCTTAAAATACTGTTAAACAAAACCTTCCAAATCTTTATCAGTTTTCCCCCTTGTAGCATCCAAACTTCCACAGGAATGCCATCTATTCCTGGGGACTTTCCTGTAGATTGGTTATACATAGCCATTTTTATCTTATCTCATTCTATTCTAATGGTTAGTAATTGAGCCTCGTATATGTCTAACCTTGGCATATTTAATTTTTGCATAAACATTTCCATTTGTACCTTTTCTTGATTTCCATATTTCTCTGCTTTATACAAACTTGTTAATTTGGATGCTGCGCAGAAGCAGGCGCTAGAGTCCTTGAGTAATGATGCAAACCTGGTTTTCAGACCTGCTGACAAAGGGGGGGGGGACAGGATGTTGATGTTGTCTTTTATAATGACTTGGATATGTTAAAGTTAAAAAATACCCTGTGGAAAAATTGACAAAACAAAAGTGAGCTCTATAATAAGAAATGTGCATGATACATTGTGTATGATCTTTTGATGACTGCGATGTGTTGACAATTTTTTATATTATTACGATGATAGAAGCACCCTTAATTCCTCTCATAAAGGCCCTGGGAGATACATAGACATAGGCTCCTCCGCTCAACGACCATTTGTATCTGGGAGTTGGGGAATTACTCATGCATGCCATTATGTGCAGTCAGTGGAAGATCTATGGGCTCCTCTATTCTATTCTAACTATCACTATCTATTGGAAGATGACTTGGGAAGATCTGAAGAATATAGTTTGTCTTTGAGTTTGAGGATCTGATCCTTTATGGTTACATTGGATATATAAACTTATTTACCAATTTTCCAATAGGATTTGGAGGTGGATAGTTGAATTTTAGTTGTTTTGTTGAGTGATTGAATGAATGAATTATAGACACATAATTAGATCTGTCTTTGAATAACCTAAAAATTTTATGAATAACAATGTCTTGGCAAATCAAAAATTGATGTTGCGGTGGCCATGGGGGGGTGGCTATGCCAATTTGGTTGTTTATGTTATGCCACATTGGTTTATGTGGTTGATTTGTTCGACAGATACAGATTCAGCGTGAGATTATCCTCGCGTTTATACTATACAGCTTTTTTGACGGGAGTTTGCCTTTTTTCTGGGGGGTTCGAATCGACTGATCTGAATTTTACTGATAGGCATTCTTCGACTCTTTTTCTGAATTTTTTTTACTGAGGATTTTTCTATTGATGAGACTCTTATTACTATTATTATTTAAATGAATTGAATAGATGACTCCACAGGAAACCATGTTGGAGGAATGGCATCTTCCCCATTGGGGTAAGAAATCAATTACCATATCCCCAAGTATGTATGAAAAAATGTAAAGAGAATGTACTTCACAGAATAATGAGAATGTGAAGGAGTTGTGGTACCTAGGGAGTGTTAAGGAGTTTGGCGTGAATGGAGGTTGGATGATGGAAGTTTATTTAATCAGGTTGATATCAGTGATGAATACTATGATGATATTAGATCCAAGGCTTCCAGTGGGGTTTAATTTGGACATAAACCACATTAAGGCTAGAAGTATTAGGTATGCTGCAATTTGGAGATTACTATGGATTGTGTATAATATATATTACATTGTCTCTAGTAATTGATTATACTAGTAATTGGATAGTGAATTATTGAAAATAGTGGGGATGAACCTAGTTTTGGGTATAATAATTGTTTTAACTTAAGCGTTGTTTTAACTTAAAGAGACTATTGTGTTGATATTGTGGGAACTTGTTAAGAAGGTTCAAACGGAAACTTTCACTGTAGAATGGTGTCTGTATGCAAATTGGTACTGATGCTCATCTAAATTTGATAGAAATTGAGTTAAGTTTTGAACATATTATGTTATTATATGAATCAAACATATATGCAACTGTCATACTTAGCTGACTGTATGTAAAAGCTGATATTAATATAATAGCTACAGCACTATCAAATGGGAATGACCCATGCGAGTATGAAAGAATTATTACAGAATGTAAGAATGATATGTATTAAGAAAAGCTAATATTAATTATGCCTTAGCAGGCATGGTTCAAAATGTACACATAGTTTACATACAGAAGCTCCTAATTAGACAGAAGGGAAGGAGCTGAAGGGAAGGAGCTCTTAGGGGCTCTTTTCTCTAGATTTTTCTTTCTTTTAGCCTCCACCTTACCTTTCCAGCTAAAGGCCTAAATTAAATGTAGCCCTTGGTATTTCTCTTTCCTCTTGTTTTTTATCTTTTTTTTCTGTTTTGTTTTTCTCTTTTTTTTTCTTTCTTTTTTTTTTTTTCTTCTTTTTCTCCCTCCCCCTTCTCACACCTCCCTCCTCCTTTTCCCCTTATCTTTATTCCCTTTTTTTTTTTTAAGGTGTTTTTTTTTTTTTTGTTTTTGTTTGTTTTGTTGTTTTTATTCTCCCCCTTTTTTGTTTTTATTGTTTTACCCTATTTGCTTTATTGCTTACATATTTATAAATGGTTAGGTGTTGTACTATTTATATTTTATTATTATTAATTTTATGAATTGAATAATAATTATATGAATGTTGTTTGTTATTATGATAAAGTAGTTAGTCTATTGAATATAATGTCTGTTGATTAATTTAATTATTATATATCTATTATGGCCTTCATATATATATTATATATATTGAATGTCTTTGGATGTCTTTTGATGAAGGTTTTTGCTTTAAACATAATGAAATGTTTGTATTTTTATCAGCTTCTATATTTCTCTGCTTTATACAAACTTTCATAAAATTTCCAAAATATTTCTAATACTTCCATGGATCTCTTGTTATCTTCCTTGTTACAGGCTTCCTAAGCTTGGTGACAGCCCTTTCCACTTTCTGTTGCCTGAGTCATTGTGCTAAAAGTTTTAATGCTCCAGAGTTATTATCAAAAAAACAGTTGCTTAACAGCAATCCTTTTAAACTTGTGCATATTACTGAATTAATCCCTTATTTTTGTTTAGCATTCTGCAGTTGCTCCTTTTCTTGTTCTGACAGATTTCCCCTTATTTTGCAATACTTTAACATTTGTCAGTCCCTCTAAATAATTTTTGTTACCTCTTAACCATATCTCCCTTTCCTTTATTTACACCCTGTTCTAAACTCCACTTTAATGTTATCTCACTCCCTAGCTATATTTTCAGAAGAAATTTCTATCTTCCCTAGTAGCTCCTGAATTAATTCCAAAACCCATTCCTTAAATTCCTCTCTTTTCAACTGCTAGACGGGAAAGTGCCAGTGTCTCATTTTTATTTCATTACCTTGCATTTTTATTTGAGTTATTATTGGTGCATGATCTGAAACAGTTATTGGGTGCATTTCAAGACCTTCAATTAAATGCACATGTTCCTGGGAGATATAAATTCTATCTAGCCTAGCCCAATTTTTGTATCTTACAGAATAATATGTAAATTCACTCCAAACTCCAAGTACCGAATGCACATCTTCCATGCCAAACATTTTCATAAATGTCTTAAAAAATCTACACTCCTTTGTTATATTTTCCCGTCTAGGCCCCACAGAGACAACTTCACTGTTGCAGACCAAATTTCAGTCTCTACTTATAAGTAATATTTCTTGCTGAAAACTGATTATTTCTCCCAGAATTTTCTTAAGCTCCATTATAGCAGTTTGAGGTGGATTGTAAATGCATGCCAGTGTAATCCTCCTCCATTGCCAATAGCCTCTTAGTACTATTTATAAACACTTTCTCCAAGCCATTTCTCTTTATCAAATTGTCTTCTAGTGACATACAAACCAGACAAAAAAAACTGCTAAGGATACCTTGTTTATCAGAAAAAAAGCCTTATAATATTCAATATTCTTTTTTATTTACATGATTTGTAATAAACTTGTTACTGGATAATGCCTAGGGTCTTAACCCAGTCATTTCCCTACGCAAGCATGGGAAAAGGCATACTGATTTTTCTTTTGTCATACTCTCCTAACCAGATCCTTTCTCTCTCCTCCTCCTCTCTTCTGTCTCTCTCTCTTTTTTTTACATTGCAGTGCCTACATTTCTTAAAACTGAACAAAAAAAAAAAAAAAAGAGAGAAGAAGGGAGAAAAAGAAGAAAAACACCTGTTTATGTTAGTATCCCCATTGGATTAAAAAAAAAAAACAGAGAAAACTTTATTTGAAGTCTAATTTGTTTTGTCTTATCTTTAAAGTTCTCCCAGCTGGGAAAACCCAATTGTTTTCAAAGAACATTATGTCCTAGCCAGTTTCTCTTTTCTTCTTCCCTCAGCCAATTCCCTTCCACCAGACTATTTCCAAATTCTCTTTATCAGATTGTCTCCATGGAGACATGAGAACCAGACAGACAGTTTCTCTTAATCAGATTGTTTCCATGGAAACATGAATACCAGCTGCAGAACTGCAACTAAGTATACATGCATTTGCTAGAAAAAAAGCCTCATAATACTCAATATTCTTTTTCATTTACTTTCTCTCTCTTAAAATTAAGTAATCTAAGGTCCTTAATCCATTCATTTTCCCATGCAAGAATGAGAAAAAGCACATTAATTTTAAATTTGTCATGCCTTTTTAACCAGGCTCTTTTTTACATTGCATTGCCTATATTTTTCAAAACTATTCAAGAAGAAAGAGAGAAGAAGGGGAAAACCAGCACCTGTTTACAATTCACATTATACTTAAAAATAACATGCAAAAAAGCCATGTACCATATAGTACTATTAAGAAAAGAAAATGTTTACTTATGTTAGCTTTCTTCCCTCTCTTGCCCTCCTCAAAGCATTTTTCCGAACATTAATGACATGATGTTGGGCATATACTTTAGAGTCCCCCAGAAGTCTAACAAATTTTGAAAAAGTCCAATATTTCCAGATTTTCTTGTTCTGTCACATTTCACAAATATAATTATTGCATATCATTGCTGGAGCCTTCCTGTGTCCTGACAGAGTGCTCTTCAAACTTTCTGGAGATATACAGAGTTGAGTATATTTTCTGGCACTTCAGAGTTGTGTAGTGGTAATTGTTGTTTGACTAATTTTATATCATTGCTGGCTGACTTCAGAGTTGTGCACTGTTAATTTTGCTTCACTGTATAGTTTTTCAGATCTCTGCTGAAGGTGTTTTCCCCCCTCCCTCTATTTCTCTGTGTCTTAAGTTGGTATAACTGGTTTTACATCATGTGTGTTATCTGACTGTCTCAAGGATTACTTGCATAAAATTAGACCCTCTTAGTAAAAGTCTTCATATCATTGCTGGAGCCTTCCTGTGTCCTGAGAGAGTGCTCTTCAAACTATCTGGAGATATACAGAGCTGAGTATATTTTTCTGGCACTTCAGAGTTGTGTACTGGTAATTGTTGTTTGACTAATTTTATATCATTGCTGTCTGACTTCAGAGTTGTGCACTGTTATTTTTGCTTCACTGTATAGTTTTTCAGATCTCTGCTGAAGGTGTTGGTTTTCCCATACCCACCCTCCCTATGGCTGTGTTATTGTTTAAATTTGGAGGTTTTTGCAGTTGCTCACTCCCGCTGTAGATTTGATCTGGGACACTCCCCCCAGTCCCATCTCTTTACCTCATTCTACCTAATAGACTCCTTCTGCACTTGTTTTTAGTAATTTTTAATTTAATTGCATTTTTTAAACTGTTTGGTCTAACATTGCTACATACTCAATTGTGCTAGCTTGCACTGCATTTGAATTGTTTTACTGCTATTTTAGCTACTTTTCTGTATATATATATATATATATATATATATATATATAAATATGTATATATATATATATATATATATATATATATATATATATATATATATATACATATATATATATATATATATATATATATATATATATATATATATATATATATATATACCTTTCCTGTAACTAGTGTAGTCCAGATTCAGATTTGCTGTATCCAGGACTGTATGTAAGCTTCTGAGACCCCCCCCAAGCTTTTTGTGTTGGAGGGAAGCCTTCTAGCTTATCAGTGGGAGTGGTAAGCACTAGGTAACCTATCTACCACATAAGAAGTGGTTCTGGCCCAGAAATTGTAGTTATTGGCTGTTTGGGCAGTTTTTTCCATCTCTCTCAACTTTCTGATTTAAAAGCCCGCATTTGCACTTGTCCTCCCCTTTCCTGTAACTAGTTTAGTCCAGATACAGATTCTTAGTTTTAGCACTTGAATTTGCTTATTCATGATCAGCACTTGTTCAGAACTTGTAAGCACTAAATAACCTACTAATTGCTACAGCACTCAACCTTCCTCATTACCTAGAGGAAAACAGTTTTGGTACTTACTTTCCTCACTTGCTTAGAGAAAAACAGCTATTGTACTCACTTTCCTCACTTATCTAGAGGAACATAGTTTTTATTCAGGCATGTCCAAGGGTCAGCTCCCAGTGTTCTCTCCTGTCTATCTGATGAATCTGGGCATCTTGGGGCAATGTAGAAATTGCCTCATGTATACAGACAACCCTCTCCTCCTACCACCCAACACTGCAACCTGTGAGAGATGCACTTATCTAGCCAAACTGGAGGTAAAGCTCTCTCCAATCAAGACTGAACTTGACAGTCAAGAGGAGAAGGTAAACACTTGCACCACACCACACTCATCACATAGTCTCACTAAATCTACACCACCAAAATCCACACATAGAAACACAAAAACATTCACGGAGGCTCTCAGTAATAATCTGCTCAAGCAACAGAGACCACCAAAGCAGAAATGCAAGCAACCTCCACCCCCCAACACAACCCAAATGACACATAGCCCGCAGACTCAGTGTGCCACTCTACCACAGCCAATAAGGCAAAACAACGTACCCAACACACTAGTCATAGGTGACTCTATAGTCAGGCACACTGCACTCACCAGGCTAAACAAGTAGAAGGTTACTGTCAGCTGCCTGTCAGGTGCCAGGATCCACCACATAACCCACGCACTCAGGTCACTCCACAACAACTACAAATATGACTCATTGTCCATGTTGGTGTGAATGACCTGAGATGTACCTCCATGAAAAGAGACATGGAAGAGCTCTCCGCTCTTGTAGCCCAGGCAGGTATGACCCTAGCCCTGAGTAGCATTCTGCCATCACCCAGAATGATGCCGCGGTACAAGGACAAAATGATTGACTTCAACAATTAGCTAAGCTTCTGGTGCCATTCTAAAGGGATCCAGTATCTGTCTGCCTGGGATGACACGGTCAACAGACCACGATGCTTTGCCAGAGATGGCCTGCACCTGTCACCCCTGGGATTCCGGATACTGGCTAAGGTTCTTGCCGCCCCTATAGTGCCTTTTTTAGGCAAGGTTCAAATGACAAATTCACCACCGTAACAGAAACAGGCAAGCAAAAACTGAGGGTGATGCTACTCAGTGTTAGAAGTCTAAATCTCAAAATGCACTCACTCGAGGCATTCCTTAAAATGGAGAACATCAATATCTGTTCAGTGACTGAGACCTGGTTCAAGGCTCCAGAGAGCACCCCTGCACTATCAGGCTATAACTCATACCACACTTTTCAGCCATGTAACCTGGACCAGAACACCAAAGGCGGAGGTGTGTCCATATTCAATAAGGATATCCACACCTCCAGGCTAGTTGCTCAGCATAATGCAGCCGAGGTTATCCAAGTGCAACGAACTCTGGGCAAATCTGCAGTCCAAATTGTAGCTTGCTACAGATCACCCATCATGCCCCAGGATTCCCACTCCTCTTTTCTTGATGTACTAGAAAATATTAGGGTTCAACCAAACACCCTAATAATGGGCGATTTCAACTACCCCACCATTAACTGAGAAAACTACTCATGTACCAACTCCTTCACTCAACGCTTTCTGGAATTCATAAACTCCAATGCCCTGGATCAACTTATCCACACCCCCACCAGGGGCAACAAAATCCTAGATCTAGTCACCAACATGAGTGACTGGTGTTCCACACCTGAAGTCAACACCTCATTGGTCCGATCTGACCATAAGCTAAATACCCTAGATATCCCCATCCTGCCCTCACCCCCCATTAAGGAAACCATGGTAAAACATTTCTCCACAGCCAACTTCAGGCTTCTTAAGACAGAAGTGGTGAAATTTATGACACCCATGCAGATGGACAATACAGTTACAACTACTGAATCCTACACAGTTGCACTTTATAAGCACTTACATGAGTGCATGGATCGTGCTATCCCAAACAGAACCAAGATGCTATCCTCCAAAGAAAGGAAGCCAATCTGGTGGTCCCCTGCCATAAACAAATTGTACAACAGAAGGAAGAAACTGTTGCAAAAGAGAGTAAAATCCCATGAGTGGAGGAGCTCCCTGGTCAGCCTCATTAAGAAGCTGCAATCCCTGATAAAATCCTCCAAAGCTAGCTACGAAAACAAAATCGCCACTGATTCTAAAGACAACCACAAAACATTCTATAGCTATGTCAAGAATCTCAATGGCAATGGTTCAGTGCTAACTTTACCCCCCTCTCACTCCTAAAGAGCCCATCTCTATACCGGAAGAATGCAACGTTCCTGTAATCACTGCTGCACAGGTAAAAATCACACTCTCCAAAGCTAAGAACACAGCATCCATGGGACCAGACAACATCCCAGGCTGCGTTCTACATGAACTACAGAACAAACTGGCACCCCACCTAAGTACCATGTTCAGTCATAGCCTCACCTCAGGCTTTGTGCCTGCTGAATGGCGCACAGCAACGGTTATCCCACTCCACAAGGGGGGAGCCACCACAGACCTTGGGAACTACCGCCCCATTAGCCTGGTGAGCCTGGTCTGCAAGGCCATGGAACGTATCATCATGGAACTTATAAACAAAGACATTGGTAATCTCCAAACTCTGGACCCCACCCAGTTCTGGTTTGTAAAAGGCAGATCATGTCTCCTAAACCTGATAGACTTCTTTGAAGCAGTCACCATAGGTTCATAGGTTCATATGTTCATACTAGGCTATCTGCCCTAGGGCATTTATAAGCCTAGCCAGAGTGTATGTGGCCTACACCACCCCTTAGGATGAGAATACTACGCTTTTTAGGTTTTTTAGCCTCTGTCCTCTGTCTAGTAGTGACAAAGAGATGACCCCCGGGGTAAACCTATAGACAAGGGTAAGGTGGTTCACACAGCCTATCTAGATCTTGCCAAGGCTTTCAACACCATCCCCCACTCTGGAATTATAGATAAACTCACTAAACTAGGTATAAATCCCTATGTCACAAGATGGGTTGCCAACTGGCTCACTGACAGAACCCGCACTGTGAAAGTAGCAGACTCCAAATCCAACTTCAGACCAGTGACAAGTGGAGTACCACAGGGTTCAGTCTTGGGTCCTCTCCTGTTTGGTATCTACTTCTCTGAAATACAAGCTAACACAGAAGGTCTTTGGCTAACAAAGTTTGCAGATGACTGCAAACTAGGAGCCATAATCGAAACTCCTAACGATGTGGACATCCTACAAAAGGGCCTCACTGAGACAGATGCCTGGTGTCAAAGCCATGGCCTCAAGCTCAATGCCAAAAAGTGCATTGTCATCCCCTTTGGTAAAAACTCTGTACCCATGAACTACAACTTAGGTGGTAGTATACTTAACACCGAAAGTGTGATAAGAGACACAGGTGGACAGTAGTCTCTCCTTTGATAATCATATCACCACAGTAGTCAGGAAATCCTTCTACATGACACACCTCATCACAAAAGGTTTCTCATCCAGTAAAAAAGAGGTCATTGTTCCCCTCTACTCATCACTCATTAGACCAATTATAGAGTACAATGCCCCTTTTGGTATGTACCTCACAAGACATCTACAACAACTGGAAAGGCCGCAGAAATACCTCACAAAGAGGATTACTGGCCTTAAACAGATGCCCTACACAGACCGTCTCAAAAAACTCCAGCTTTACTCCATCGCATATTACCTACTCAGAGGTGATCTCTGCCTAACATACAAAGCTATGTCAAACCCAGAGCTGTTGGATATGTTCCACTTAAAGAAATCCCAATCCCTCCAAGCTACACACTCTGGGGACCTAAACCTTGTCACCACAATAAACAGAACATGCTGGAGGGATAGATTCCTGTCCCAGAGACTTCCCATACTCTGGAATAAACTACCTATCTATAGCAAACAAAGCTCCTCATTAGCTTTAGGCCAGGCCAGTTATTTTACATTAAGAAGGTTTGTGGTCTGCACTCTTGTGGGAGGAGAGGCTAGATTCTGCCCTTCTGAGCTGGGAATTTCTGGTTAAAGGCTTATTGCGCATGCTTACTTGAACTGTTTCTTTCTGAAATCGATACACCTTGTTTGCTGTAGCATAGACTAGATTCAGGCCGGCTGGATCTAACTTTGTTTGTATAACTTGTGGCCTGATACAGGTCGTCTTTTTTGGAGAAGGTTTCTCTGTACCCTAGTGGCAGGACGGTGCAGTTAAAACTTGTCTGATTGAAGACTGCTGGAACAGGGCTCAGTTTTAAGCTTTTTAACTGATTAATTGGGTAAAGTATTGTTTTGATTGTATCTGCTCTATTTTCTGGAAAAAAATATATATATACTTGTTTTTCACCTTTCTGAACTAGTATAGTCCAGTTTTCATGTTATTGCTGGATCCAGGGCTGTGTTACAAGTTTCTGTGTTGCCATACCTTACTTGGATAGAAGGAAGTTTATCTGTTCACCTGTGAGAGAGGGGAGCTTTGAGCAGGCTATCTGTCCCTGGAGGAGTGGTTTCAGCCCAGAAGTTAGTAGTTTATTGGCCTTTTTGGGCTAATTTTGATTGTATCTGCTCTATTTCCTAAAAAAAATTATATATTTGTTTCCCGCCTTTCTGAACTAGTATAGTCCACTTTTCAGGTTATTGCTGAATCCAGGGCTGTGTTACAAGTTACTGTGTTGCCATTACCTTACTTGGATAGAAGGAAGTTTCTCTGTTCACCTGTGAGAGAGGGGAGCTTTGAGCAGCCTATCTGTCCCTGGAGGAGTGGTTTGAGCCCAGACGTTAGTAGTTTATTGGCCATTTTGGGCTAATTTCTATCTCTTTCACTTCCCTGCTATAAAAACCTCATTTGCACAGTTTTTACACTTGTATTCCGCTCAGCAAGTGCCTTCCAGGTGTTCTGCAGAGTCTACAGCAGCAGAGAGACAAAAGAGTGACTCTGGAGTGATTAAGTATCACTTTTCTTGCTGTCTTAACTAATTCCACCTAAAACGCTAGTTTTTTAGTGAATCTGTGATTTAAAAGGTTTGTTATTGTATACAACTCCGCACAGCTCCTCGTGGTGTCCTGCAGAGTGATACAGGCAACAGAAAGACCCAAGAGAGACTTTTCCAGATTTAAGTATTTTTTTCTGTGTTTTTTTGCTCCGACTGCCTTTTCCCACCTAAAAAGTGGATTTCTAACTGATCTGTGCTTTAAAAAGTTTAAATTGCATTTGCCTTCTGCTTTTTACAGTTTTTGCACTTGTTTTATATAAATTTAAGTTGTTTTTGTATTGTATAACTGTTGTAGGCTACACACTAAAGTGAGCTAGCCTGTTTATAGCATTTACAGTGTTTTCTGTGTGTTTTTCTGCTGTTTCCTGAAAACAAAAAAAAAAAAACAAAAAAACAAAAAAAAAATTCTCTTTTCCCGCCTTTGCTGAACTAGATTAGTCCAGATTTCAGGTTATGCTGAATTCCAGACTGTGCTATAGTTTCCTGTGTTGCCCATATCCTTACTTGGATAGGAGGAAGCTTCTCTGTTCACCAGTGAGAGTGGGGAGCTTTGAGCAGCCTATCTGTCCCTGGAGGAGTGGTCTCAGCCCTGAAACTAGTAGCTTATTGGCTGTTTTGGGTCAATTCCTATCTCTTTCAGTTTCCCTGCTTTAAAACCCGTATTTGCACGATTTTGCGCCAGTATACAACTCTGCAAAGCTCCTCGTGGTGTCCTGCAAAGTGATACAGGCAACAGAGAGACCCAAGAGAGACTTTCCAGATTTAAGTATTTTTTTTCTCTGTTTTTTGCTCCGACTGCCTTTTCCCACCTAAAAAGTGAATTTCTAACTGATCTGTGCTTTAAAAAGTTTAAATTGCATTTGCCTTCTGCTTTTTACAGTTTTTGCACTTGTTTTATATCAATTTAAGTCATTTTTGTATTGTATAACTGTTGTAGGCTGCACATTAAAGTGCGCTAGCCTGTTTATAGCATTTACAGTGTTTTCTGTGTGTTTTTCTGCTGTTTCCTGAAAAAAACAAAAAAAAAAAAAATATTCTCTTTTCTTGCCTTTGCTGAAATAGATTAGTCCAGATTTCAGGTTTTGCTGAATTCCGGACTGTGGTATAGTTTCCTGTGTTGCCCATATCCTTACTTGGATAGGAGGACGCTTCTCTGTTCACCAGTGAGAGTGGGGAGCTTTGAGCAGCCTATCTGTCCCTGGAGGAGTGGTCTCAGCCCTGAAACTAGTAGCTTATTGGCTGTTTTGGGTCAATTCCTATCTCTCTCAGTTTCCCTGCTTTAAAACCCGCATTTGTGCAGTTTTGCACAATTTTGCAAATAGAGCAGCAACAGCACCGCTTAAACAGGTTTAAACTATTCCTGGCTCCACAAAGTCTGCTCTTCACTTTTTCCCTTAGAACTGTTCTAAATCTCAAAGTAAGCACTCTATTTTCATTCTAAAGCCCTGCAGTTGCTCGTATAAGTAATCTTATAAGTAAGCACTAATAAACTAAAGCAGTACACCCTCTTATACTCCCTTAAAGTACTTGGCTCCTTATTGGTCCTTTTTGATCAGTCAAAAAGTAGTTCCTTATACTATTCTGGCATGTCCAAAAGTCAGTTTCAGGTTTACTCTCCAGTCCAGCTGGTGAATCTGGGAATCTTGAGGCAATGTTACAACTGCCTTATGTACACAGACCACCCTCTCCTCCTCCCAACAAGCTCAAATATATGTGAGAGATGCAACTATATAGCCAAACTGGAGGCTGAGCTCTCTCAACCCAGTACTGGGGCAGTCAGGCGGAGAAGGTAACCACACACACCACAAATCCAGTCTCACATAGACCTATCGCAACAGCAAACACATAAACACACAAAAACATACTTGGAGGCTCTAAATAAAAATCTTCCCAAGCAGCACAGACCTCCAAAGCAGACATCCAAGCAACCGCTACCCCACAACAATACCCACATATCACATAGTTCACAAAGTCAGTGTGCCACACAGTCACAGCCCTTAAGGCTAAACAACACACCTAACACACTTGTAATAGGTGACTATTGTCAGACACACTGACGTCCCACTCACCAGGCTGAACAAGGAGAAGGTCACTGTAAGCTGCCTGTCAGGTGCCAGGATCTGCCACATAACACAAGCACTCAGGTCACTCCAAAGCAAGTACAAATATGACTCCGTCATTGTCCATGCTGGTGTGAATGACCTGAGATGTACCTCCCTGGACTACATGAAAAGAGACATAGAGGAGTCTCACATAGACCTATCGCAACAGCAAACCAAACACATAAACACACAAAAACATACTCAGAGGCTCTAAATAAAAATCTTCCCAAGCAGCAGAGACCTCCAAAGCAGACATCCAAGCAACCACTACCCCACAACAATACCCACGTATCACATAGTTCACAAAGTCAGTGTGCCACACAGTCACAGCCCTTAAGGCTAAACAACACACCTAACACACTTGTAATAGGTGACTCTATTGTCAGACACACTGACGTCCCACTCACCAGGCTGAACAAGGAGAAGGTCACTGTAAGCTGCCTGTCAGGTGCCAGGATCCGTCACATAACACAAGCACTCAGGTCACTCCAAAGCAAGTACAAATATGACTCCGTCATTGTCCATGCTGGTGTGAATGACCTGAGATGTACCTCCCTGGACTACATGAAAAGAGACATAGAGGAGCTCTCTAATCATGTAGCCCAGGCCGGTATGACCCTGACCTTGAGTAGCATCTTACCCTCACCAAGAATGATGCCACAGTATAAAGACAAAATGATCAATTTTAACAATTGGCTAAAGTATTGGTGTCATTCAAAGTGGATCCAGTGTCTGTCAGCCTGGGATGACATGCTCGACAAGCCACATTGCTTTGCTAGGGAAGGCTTGCACCTGTCACCCCTGGGCTTTCGAATATTGGCTAAGGCTCTTGCCACCCCCATAGTGCCTTTTTTAGGCAAGGCTCAAAAGACAAACCCACCTCCATAGACAACACAAGAAAAAAGAAACTAAGGGTAATGCTGCTCAACGCCAGAAGTCTAAACCTCAAGATGCATGCACTCAAGGCTCTCCTCAGTATGGAGAATATCGATATCTGTGCAGTAATAGAAACCTGGTTCAAGGCCCCCAAGAGCACTCCAGCACTACCAGGTTATACCTCATACCATGCCTTTCAGCCCCAAAACTCGGACCGAACCACAAAAGGAGGGGGAGTATCCATATTCATCAAAGATACTAACACCTCCAGGTTAGTGGCACTGCACGAAGCATCAGAGACCATCCATGTGCAACTAACAGTGGGCAAAACTGCCTTTCAATTTGTAGCCTGCTACAGACCACCCTCCCAAACTCAGGAACCCCACTCAGCTTTCCTGAGAACACTGGAGAATATGAAGGTCTCTCCAAACACCATCATATTGGTGACTTTAACTACCCAAACATAAGCTGGGAGCACTACTCAAGCCCCAACACCCTCGCCCAACGCTTCCTAGAATTTATAAACTCAAATGCTATGAAACAACTGGGTCACCACTCCCACAAGAGGGGAAAACATATTGGACCTGATCATCACCAACATGGGGACTCTATGTTCCATACCAGAGGTATACCCCTCATTGGTAAGATCTGACCATAAATTAATCTCACTGGACATCCATATCCCGTCCCCACCCCCAGCCAAGGAAACCATAGTGAAGAACTTCTCAAAAGCAAACTTCACACTTCTCAAAACCGAGGTGGTATCCTTCAAAGCTCCCGGGCCAGTGGAAAATACGTCCCAAACCGCAGAATCCTTTACAAATGCATTCTATGGACACCTACAGGAATGCATGGATCGTGCTATCCCAAATAAAACCAAGACTCACTCCTCCAAATGCAGGAGACCTGTCTGGTGGACCCCATCCATAAATAAGCTATACAACAGAAGGAGGAAGCTACTACATGATAGAGCAAAATCCCAAAAAGGGAAGGCATCTCTGATCAGTACCAGCAAGAAACTACGATCCCTCATAAAATTATCTAAGGCCAGCTTTGAAAGAAAAATTGCACAAGACGCTAAATATAATCACAAGGCTTTCTTTAGTTATGTCAGGAACCTGGGTGGCAACTCCCAGATATGCTCTGAGTTAGTGCAAAATGACAAAAAATACACTGAACCCACAGACATTGCCAACATCCTGGCAGACAGGTTCAGTGCAAACTTCTCCCCCCCTTCCCCCCCAAAAGAGCAAATGTCTATCCCAAACAGAGTGTAGCCTCCCTGACATCACAGATGCACAGGTGACAGCTGCCCTCTCCAAAGCAAAAAACACAGCATCAATGGGACCGGACGGTGTCCCGGGCTGCGTCTTACATGAGCTCCAAGAAGAACTGAACCCTCACATAAAGTCACTGTTCAATCTCAGCCTTACTACAGGATATGTACCCAAGGAATGGTGTACAGCAACAGTGGTCCCACTCCACAAAGGTGGTGCCACAACGGACCCCGGAAACTATCGCCCTATAAGCCTGACTAGCCTGGTCTGCAAAGCTATGGAGCGTATTATCATGGAACTCATAAACAAAGACATTGGGAACCTCCAAACACTGGATCCTACCCAATTTGGCTTTGTTAACGGCAGATCTTGCCTCTTGAACCTGGTTGACTTCTTTGAAACAGTCATCAATGCCATAGATGAAGGGAAGGTAATCCACACAGCCTACCTGGACCTTGAAAAAGCCTTCGACACAATACCCCACTCGGGCATCATAAAAAAGCTCACCAGCTTAAATATCAACCCCTATGTCACAAGATGGGTTGCAAACTGGCTCAGGGATAGAGCCCACATGGTCAGAATTGCAGGTGCCATGTCAGACTCTAAACCAGTTACAAGTGGTGTCCCACAAGGCTCAGTCCTGGGACCTCAATTGTTTGGTATATATTTCTCTGAGGTACAGGCTAACACGGGAGGACTATGGCTGACCAAGTTCGCAGATGACTGCAAACTGGGTGCCATAATGGACTCACCGACTGACACAAGCATCCTCCAAAAGGGTCTCACAGAGATGGATAACTGGTGCCAGAGCCATGGCCTAAAGCTAAATGCCAAAAGGTGCATAGTCATCCCCTTTGAGAAAAACAAAGTGCCCACAAATTACCACATAGGTGGTAATCCATTAAGTACGGAAGAAGTAATTAGGGATTTGGGGACCCAAGTAGATAGCAATCTCTCCTTTGACAATCACGTTGCTAAAGTGGTTAGAAAGAGCTTCTATATAGCCCACCTTATCACGAAAGGGTTCACATCTAGATCAAGAGAGGTCATTGTGCCCCTCTACTCATCAATCATCAGGCCCATAATTGAATACAATGCCCCATTTGGGATGTACCTTACCCGACACCTGCAGCAACTGGAAAGACCCCAAAAGTACCTCACCAAGAGGATCAAGGGACTCAAACAGATGCCCTACGCAGTTAGGCTAAAGAAACTCTAGCTCTACTCAGTTGCTTACTGTCTACTCAGAGGCGATCTGTGCCTGACATATAAAGCCATGTCCAAACCAGAATTAATGGACATGCTCCACCTCAGGAAATCCAAATCCCTTAGAGCTACACGCTCCAGGGACTTAAACCTCAGCACAGAAATAAATAGGACATGCTGGAGGGACAGATTCATATCCCAGAGGCTCCCCTCACCCTGGAACAAAATCCCAATTCATGTTAGGCAGAGCCCCTCAATGACTCTCTTCAAGAGAAATCTTGATGAGTGGATGGGAGATCGTAGGTTTACCCCTGGGATCTCTTCTGTGTCCCTACTAGACAGAGGCACAATAAACTAACCTTAAAAGGGCTATCTTCTGTGACCTACTATACAGAGACACAGTCAACTAATCTAAAAGGGTGGTGAAAGCCAAACACACTCTGGCTAGGCTTATAAATGCCCTAGGGCAGATAGCCTAGTATCATCCTATGAACCTATGAACCTATTAGCACTCTTCAAGAAAAATCTTGATGATTGGATGGGAAATTCACCCCAGTGATCACCTCTGTGGCTCTGCTCAACAATGGCACAGGAAAATAATTTTCTTGGGTGGCAAAAGCCAGGGTACCTTTTTGGCTGGGCTTGTATAGGCCTCAGGGCCAATAGCTTAGTACCTACCTATGAACCTATGAACCTATAATACCACAGCAAGTTACTGGTTTATTACTGTTTTTCTTTATCGTCCAAATCCTGTTTCTGCTTCATTTCCAATGTACTCTCAATTCTTCTAGTCAATTTTTGTGCTCCCTTCCTTCTCTCCAACATTTTCTGTTGAAATACTGAAAAAGGTTCCACAGGTGCAGTCTCTCTGTGGTCTTTATTACCAGAAGAACAAAAAGAAGAATCTCCTTCTGTTTCACAGCTCACTTTTTTTGGACAAACCATTATATTTCTTGCTTAGCATGTGCGTCATCAAAAATGATTTTGTCCCTTCAGGGAAGAATATCTTAAAGTCAGCTGGATACAGCAGTTTGAATCTGACACCTGTGTCTCAACATTCCCTGAATAGTGGAATGAATTTACTCCTCTTCGGCCTAGTGTACAATGAGTAATCATTCTCCACAAACACTCCGCTATCTCCCACTTTTAGTATTTTGTCCTTCTGCCACAGTGTTGTCAGAATCAACTCTTTCTGCTAGTAGGATTGCATCTTTACTATTAAAGGTCTAGGTTGCTTTATTATAGGTAGGTTTGGACCATACACATGATGTGCCCTTTCAACTAGCAACTCCTGCTGTGGAATACCAGTCCAGTTGCTTATTTGTGCTTTCATAAAATTAATGCAGTCTATTTCTTCCAGCTTCTCTGGTATAACTGAAAATCTCAGGTATTCTCTATGTGCTCTGTCCTCTAATGCTATTATTTTTTGAAACAGCTCTTCCTGAGCAGTTTCATATTCAGCCAGCCTTTTCTTCATTTCAACCACTGATTTTTGCAGCTTTATCATCTCATCTGAATATCTGTTTAAAGATTCTTCCACTTTTCCAGCCTTTTGTTGTTTGTGTTGATATACTCCAGTAGTATCTTATTTATTTTAATCAGGTCTGTATGCTGTTGTCTTATATCTTCCTGTAGGTTACTGGAAGTCATGACTGAAGGTTGCATGTATTTTTGCTGAACAGCTGCAGAACTCTCCCCAGTCAGTGTTTCTTCCTCACTTTTTGCAGTTGATTTTTTTCCAGGTCTTCTGTATTTCTTTATTCCTGGCATCCAGGCAGTGCACTTACTAGCCAGTTACTGAAATTTACCCATAAACACAAGTGTACTGGCCTTCTCTGCAGTGTTACTGTTTTCACACTGGGAGAGCTAGAAACAAACTGTTACTCAATGTGCAGCCTTTGGAGTCCCGATTTTGGCAGATATCTTGAGAAAAACTATATTATGGTTGTGGAAGAATAAGTGGGGGTCAGTTATGGAAGAAAAACAATGAGGATGTTATAATAAAAGTGATAAATAGTAAAAAAAATTAAATAAAAATATATACGTGTGCCTATAAATATGTACATTTTGCAAATATGTAAATTATGTTTTTTTACATTGTTTTAAATAAAGGACCTCTACTGTTTTCAATAGATGCTGTGGGATCTTTTACATCCACCTGAGCTACCACCATCTCAAACAGATAGGACCTATGTTTAACATCTCATGCAAAGGGCAAGACACTCAGGAGTGAAGCACACCACTTATGTTGCACTTTAGTGTCTGCAATCTACCTACCTGGTGTGAGAATAGAACCCACAGCCTTCTGCACTAAAGGTGAGTGTGCTACCTTTTGCATCACTAACACTGCAACACTATATATCTATAGCTATAGCTATATCTATATCTATATCTATATCTATATCTATATATTACAGCTACGATAGATGATACACACAGAAGCACACCCATATTTATATAAACAAAAGGGGAAAAGTAGTTGCACAAGAATGCCGACTGTTAATATTGGCATATGAATTACTAAAACAGACTGTTTACAACTTCTTACATAGGACCCAAATTGAAGATCACGTTGCATTCTTTTTATGTATTTATTGACATTTGATTACAGGGAAAGTCCAATTGGGTAGAAGCCCATTTTCAACAGAAGCCTGGGGAGAAAAGCTCCAAAGTATTACAAAATCAATTAAAAAAATAATTTTACAATCTTCAAAAATGCTACAAAAACACCTACAGTTTACATAATTATAATAAAGTAGATATAATAAGAAAACATTGGTTAAGAATATATATGTTATATGATGACAATTTAATATTTAGAGAACTTTTAGCCAGTTTATAGACAAATTAAAAGTAAGTTAATATAATATAAACAGGAATTGCAATATGAAGTTAGAAGAAAGCCAGGGGAGAAAAATTGATAGAAGTAAGGAGGTGTGTGAATGCTCCATGTTTATGGATATAGTTTATCCTGGTGTTGAGCAAGAACAGAGTCAGCTTTCAACTAGGAAGTCTTTCAGAATGGTTTTGAAGGATAGGAAGGAAGATACTGACCCGATGGATATAGGTAGGGTTTTCAGGTCTTAGCAACATGGTATGAGTATAGACAATGCCCAGAAGCATATGTCTCAACTGTCCAGATTTTTACAGAATGTCCAGATTTTTGCCTCATATTTTTGGTCTGTTTCTCATACAATTTGTGGTTTTCTGAAATTTTGAGGCAAATCAGTGAGGACTGAATTCACTAAATAATGACAAGCATTTGAATTTCAGACCTCATATCCTTCAGAAAATGCATGGTAAAACAGCACATTTTATTCTAGCTACTCTCTAAGTTTATAACAGCAATATTTAAAATGTTCCCTATATTGGAGGCTTTGCCCCTCCAATTATTTTTGGCTTTGTCCAGATTTTTTGTGCTAAGATGTTACGAGCTATGCCCAAGTTTGTGGAAAGACAAGAGTTGTTGGCCACTGGATCATAATGACTGACTAGGAACATAGTTGTGTAGAATGATATTTAGTGCTGGGAATCTTGAGGCAATGTTATAACTGGACAAGCAGATGGATGCTGCATAATTTTATAGATGGTAAGAAGCTGTGTATATGTTAGCTGATGGGGTAATGCTAATTCTATTAAAATAAGAAACAGGATTCAAACTGGTACTGCTTGTTTAAACCATGGTTTATTAAGTTAAAACTAGAGTTGAGCATTTTCACCCTTGTCAGAAGTTCATCAGATCTAAGCTATACATAGAGGTAACAAGTAATATATACTTTTCTATTTTCCATACAAAAGCCATGTAAATTATAATGAAGGCTTTACTCCACGAGCACTTAAACAGATCACATTCAATGAGAATGATTGGTAAAGTGGTACATTCAAACTTTGCATCTTTATTGTGATTGGTGCAGTTAACTCCTTATCTAAGTAAGTACAAAGTCACTGTATTGTTGATCAGTGTGCTAGGCATAATGTCAAATAACAATGTAGGCATTAGGTCCTGCATTTTTATTACATTAATATAGTATATGATGAAACAGATGGCAGCAAGACTATACAGTGTGGGAAATGCTGTAACATGAGAGGGGAGGAGATCAATAGTTAACAGACTTCAAAACAGAAGTCTGCTGCTAAGGGCAGAGATGCAATAATGATTTAGCAACTATCTGTGAGTCTAGGAAGTCTCAAAGACCCAGGAGAGCAAAATTCCCTCAGGGCTAGTATTAAGATAAGCTAGAAGAAAAAAAACAGTGAGAAGGTGTGTGTGTGTGTGTGTGTGTGTGTGTGTGTGTGTGTGTGTGTGTGTGTGTGTGTGTGTGTGTGTGTGTGTGTGCGTGCATGTATGAAGATTCCCTGGTCCAGAAAACATAGATGAGAGGAAGGGTCAGCAATGGACCAAACATAAGGACAGGCTCATGCCAAATAAAAACATGTAAAATGTATAGCTAGCTATCAACACTAACAATCATCTAGAGCCAAGGTTTGCACTGGAAGGTGGCTAGCCCTGCCACAGTAGTTCTTCCACATCACACACTCATGCCTATGGCCAATTTAGAGTGTCCCATCCACCTCCTGCATGCCTTTAGAATGTAGGAAGAAACCAGAGCACCTAGAGGAAACCCACACAAACACAAGGAGAACATGCAGACACCACACAGAAGGCACCCCAGCTAAGAACTGAACCAGGGAACCTCTTTCTGTGAGTCAACAACACTATCTGCTGTGCCACTGTGCCTGCAACAGACAAAAGGATTTCCTGACCAGTCTGGCAGCATAATGATCAAAGGAAAAGGAATTCTCTACATGTTCCAAAGTCTGTCACACAATATTTTCATTTTGGAGTGGAGTGTTGTCTATAATATAAGCTTGGTGGAAGTATTGTTTATTGACTGGAACAATATTGCACTTTATACCATTTAGTTTTAGCTTGTTTGCTGTGTTCCAGCCATTAATTTAGGTCCATGATCTTTTTTAATAGGAACCTTCAGGATCTGTCTAACTACTTGATATGTCTGGGAAGATACATTCCAAAGGGGGCAGTGTATTTAATGATGGGCCTGATCTAGGGTTGCCACCCCTCCATTTTTTTCCGGACTATCCGGAAATCAAACTGATTCTCCGGTAGTCTGGAAAACACTGTACAAACTCTGGTATTCTGTTTCAAAAAAGGAAAGAGACTACTGAAGTTTGTAAATCGGCTGATTTACTATGTTTTTTTTACAGAAAAGCATAGCAAATCAGCCGAAAGCAGGCAGCAGGAATGGAAAAAGTGGGCATTCCCCACCTGATGATGTCATAATGATGTCACAAAATGGGTGGAATGTGGGTAGTAGAGGGGGTTGGGTGGGCTGAGTTACTGGTGAGGCGAGGGGTGTGACCTTACTCCAGTTTTAGCCACAATGAAAGGTGGCAACCCTAGCCTGATCAGTGTAGAATATAGAGGGTAAGGACATCTTTGGATCTAGAGGAGATATCCTTTGTGACCAGACAGAAGGATTTTCTGACCATGATGATCACAGGAGTGCATCAACCATTAATATTTGTAAGTTCAAGCTGTAGCTTCTGCAAATCAGAAGGGAATTTGAGGATGACATCCAGTTTACAATCACCCAAAAACATGGCTAACCCAAGATCTTCATTTTTTATTTAGTGGTAAAAAATCTCAATGGCAACACCCAGATCTGCTCTGAGTTACAGCACAATGGCATGAAAATTACAGAACCAACTGATATTGCCAATGTCCTGGCAGATAGGTTCAGTGCTAACTTTACCCCCCCTCACTCCCCTTAAGAGCCCATATCTATACAGGAAGAATGCAGAGTACCTGTAATCACAACTATGTAGGTAAAAGCTGCACTCTCTAAAGCCAAAAACACAGCATCCATGGGACCGGACAACATCCCAGGCTGCATTTTACATGAACTTCAGAATGAACTGGCTCCCCACCTAAGCACCATGTTCAATCATAGTCTCACATCAGGCTTTGTGCCCACTGAATGACGCACAGCAACAGTTATCCCACTACACAAAGGGGGAGCCACCACTGATCCTGGGAACTATTGCCCTATTAGCCTGATGAGCCTGGTCTGTAAGGCCATGGAACGTATCATTGTGGAACTCATAAACAAAGGCATTGTTAACCTCCAAACTCTGGACCCCACACAGTTCGGGTTTGTGAAAGGCAGATCATGCCTCCTGAACCTGATTGACTTCTTTGAGGCAGTCAACAAAGCTGTAGATGAGGGTAAAGTGGTTCACACAGTCTATCTTGATCTCGCCAAGGCTTTTGACACCATCCCCCATTTTGGAATTATAGCTAAACTCACTAAACTAGGTATAAATCCCTACGTCACAAGATGGGTTGCCAATTGGCTCACTGACAGAACCCACACTGTAAAAGTTGCAGACTCCAAATCTGACTTCAAACCAGTGATAAGTGTAGTACCACAGGGTTCAGTCCTGGGACCTCTCCTGTTTGGTATCTACTTCTCTGAAGTACAGGCTAAAACAGAAGGTCTATGGCTAATGAAGTTTAAAGATGACTGCAAACTATGAGCCATAGTTGAGTCCTCAAATGATCTGGACATCCTACAGAAGGGCCTCACTGAGAAAGATGCCTGGTGTCAGAGCCATGGCCTCAAGCTCAATGCCAAAAAGTGCATTGTCATCCCCTTTGGTAAAACCTCTGTACCCATGAACTACCACATAGGTGGCAGTCTAATTAACACTGAATGTGTGTTAAGAGACCTGGGGACCCAGGTGGACAGTAGTCTCTCCTTTGATAATCACATTGCCACAGTAGTCAAGAAATCCTTCTACATGGCACATCTCATCACAAAAGGGTTCTCATCTAGGAAAAAAGAGGTCATTGTTCCCCTCTACTCGACACTCATTAGACCCATTATAGAGTACAATGCCCCTTTTGGAATGTACCTCACAAGACATCTGCAGAAGCTGGAAAGGCCACAGAAGTACCTCACAAAGAGGATTACTGGCCTCAAACAGATGCCCTACACTGTCCGTCTCAAAAAACTCCAGCTTTACTCTGTAGCATATTGCCTACTCCGAGGTGATCTCTGCCTAACATATAAAGCTATGTGAAACCCAGAGCTGTTGGACATGCTACAGCTAAAGAAATCCCAATCCCTCCAAGCTACATGCTCTAGGGACATAAACATTGTCACCACAATAAACAGGACATGCTGGAGGGATAGATTGCTGTCCTAGAGACTTCCCATACTCTGGAACAAGCTACCCATCTATGTCAAGCAAAGTTTCTCATTAGCACTCTTCAAGAAAAATCTTGATAAGTGGATGGGAAATAGGAAATACACCCCGGGGATCACTTCAGTGGCTCTGCTCGACAGGGGCACAGGAAAATAACTTTCTTGGGTGGCGTAAGCCAGGAAACTTTGTTGGCTAGGCTTACTTAGGCCCTTGGGCCGATTTTCTAGTACCTACCTATGAACCTATGAACCTATATGCCAAATAGCAAGGGTCTTAGCACAGACCCTTGAGGGACTCCACTGGTCACCATCATGCTGCCTGTCACTGGGTTCTGTCACTCATCCAATTTGCTCCCTAACTACATAGGGATCATTTTGGAGCACATTTAGGTTGTTAATTATGCTGGTATGTGGCATGCTATCAAATACCTTGGTATAGTCAAGGTATGCTGTATGAAGAGTATGACCACTGTCTATAGTTTGTGCTACGTGTCAAAGAAGTTTACCAGATTTGTTAGACATAATCTACCCCTAATAAAGCCAAGCTGCTAGGGATCAAGTCTTCTAAAATTTTTTATATTGTAGTTTATAAGGTCAATTATGACCCATTCTCTGGCCTCTCAGATGGTGCTTATCAGGCTAATATGTCTACAGTTTTTGTGGTCTGTGGTGGGGCTGTCCTTGTGAAGTGGCAGCATAACTATTGTGCACTATATCTAAGGGACAAAGTCAGTGGCTAAGCTCTGTTGAGTAGCTGTAGGAAATAGTTCACCAGTGCATGTTTAGTGCTGGTTATCAGGCAGCTGAGTATGCTATCAGGATGCATGGAGAATATATATATATATATATATCTATCTATCTATATATATATATATATATATATATATATATATATATATATCTATTGGAAAGTACTTTTAGCAAGTGTGCTTTAGTGATGATATGGGGCTTGAGATCCTTTGGGATATGTGGGTTTTGTATAGTTGTCTTGGAAGTAAAGTTTGCATTAAATTTGTTTGCTTATATATTTGCAATATTTACTGGATCAGAGTAGGCAGTGCCATTTTGAATAAGTTCAGAGCAATGTTATTTCTTAATTTCCCAATTGTAGTAAAGATGGACTTGGAATTATTCTTAGCTTCCAATGCTATTCTAAGTTCACGAGCAGCTTTTGTTTTCCTAATGATATTTTTTTTCAATACCTTCAATAACTTTTTGATGTTGACGTTAATTTTGAGTATTTAGTTTTGCTGTGTATTCCAAGAAACTTTTCTCTTTTTTGTATTGCTTATTTATGCATGTAGACCATCATGCTTGTTTTCTCCTAAACTTCCAATTTTGTTTAGTACTGCAAGGTACTGTCAGGCTAACTCATTACAGCCGAGTATGCCTCCAGGCATTTCTGCAGTTATCTCCTACTGCGCCTCTAGGCATCAAATATTGCTTGTTCATATTTGCATCAATAATACCAAAACCATGCTACGTACAAGGTATCAGAATATTTTATCTTGAAGCATACATGATGGTAAACACAATTGTTTTGAAATTTGACCTCTGTCATTGAGTATTTATCAGAATTGTAAGGTAATAACTTAAAATTTTTAACGGTTCAAGCCACGCCCACTAGGAGTTAAAGGTACACACTCAAAAGAGCTGTTCTGGAGGGAATGAGTTTAACTTATGTAGGAGAACATAGACATTTTTTGCATAACTACTAGGTATGCCAGAATTTTGGGAGCTACAGTTATACTTGAATTTTTAGACTTCATTATAGAATTCTAAGAGGTATGTACATTTTAAGTCTGAATTCTGTGATGGCTTGGGAATTTTTGAGGAGAAGGCTAACAGTTTGTGGTCAGACTTAATTTGGGATGGGTATACCAGTGGGATAGTACATATGAATGCTATATTTGTAAGGACCTAGAGAATATCTTGTCCTCTAGTGGGATCATTGATTATTTGGTCCAAGGAGTTTTTGTTTATGAAATCGAGGAATGTTTGGGCACAACCTACATTTGAGGTACAGGTATCCCAGTTTATCAATGGGTAGTTAGAGTCTCCCAGGACAGTGGAGTTTCTGTGTTTTTGAAGTGCATCTAGTATGTTTAGGAATTGAGTATGGTTTTCAGGGGGCATTGAGGGGGTTCTGGATCCAATAACTGGTTTATAGGTTCATAGGTTCATAGGTTGGTACTGGGCTATTAGCCCTAGGGCCTATACAAGCCTAGCCATAACACTTCCCTGGCTATTTCTTCCCACACTATTTATTTCCCTGGACCCCTGTCTAGCAGGGTGATTGACGTGATCCCCAGGGTGAATTTCCTTTCTCCCATCCAATCGTCAAGGTTCCTTTTGAAGAGGGACAAAGAGGCGATCTGCTTGACATGTATGGGAAGTCTATTCCAGAGTCTGGGGAGTCTCTGGGTCAGGAACCTATCCCTCCAGCATGTTTTGTTTATTGTGATGACAAGGTTTAGATTCCTGGAGTGTGTAGCTTTATTTTGTGTGAGTTATATTTCAGTAAGTTAGGTCTTTGGGTCTTGAGGAAGCTGCCTTGAAGTAATGTGGTCTTTAACAAATATGTATATTCCATCACAGTGCCAATTAGGTCTCAAGACATGGTAGGGAAAAAACCCTGGGATAGATGGAGTGCTTTCTGCAGTTTTAAACTAATTTTTAGTAATAATACACACATGAATGTGTTCCAAATGCAGGAGGACCTCAAGGTCAGATAATTTGCTATTTAGAATCTTACCATTGAGTAGTGAAACCTTGATATAGTCCAGTGCTTGATTTTTGTTTCATAGGTTGGACTCTTCCAAAAAAATTACTATGAGTGCAGTGAGGACTTTAATACATATGCAGAAGCCTTGGAATAACAGGTGCAATTTATCCTTGGCAAAGCAAGTAGGGCTGTGTAGCAACTCATTTTAAGCTGACACATACTGGATCTCCCTCAAATAACACCAGATATTCAGCCAGTTTTTGAAACAAACATCTTTTTTATACCGAGGCATCATTCTTGGAGAAGGAAGGATTCCGTTCTGTACCAGAGTCTTTCCTGCATTTACAACATTTATGAAGAGCTCTGTAATGCCTCTTTGCATATCCCTCAGGGTTTGGACTGCTAGGTCATTTACACCCACATGGACCTACCACCATGTCATAGTCATACTTGTTTGGCTTAAGGGTCTTGAGGGACCTTGAAATATCAGAGATCTTGGCACCTGAAAGACAACTCAACATTACCTTATTTTTGTCCGGTCTTGTGAGTTAAGAGTCTGTGTGTCTGACTATGGAGTCGCCATTCACCAGTACATTTTTATTAGTATCGGATTTATGTGCACAAAGTTTGAGATGAGTTTTTTCCTGGACACTCTTCCCTGGTTGTAGTATTATGTGTTATGGTGTTTGATTTCCACTGAATCCTGTTTTTGGATCTTGAAAGCTTAGATGACATTTGCAGTCTCGATGTGTGATAACATTCCGGGTATTTCTGTGGAGTGTTGTGAAGGTGTGTGGTGGTCACAGACTGTGTTCATTTGTGAAAGTGATGCCTCCATCTTAGTAAAATATTAATAGTAATGAGGTAAAAAATAGTTTACTGTCTGAGAGCATGAGGTAGGTGCTAACTACCACCAGGTGCTAAGAGTCATGTACTTGAGGGAAGACAAGCTGACAGACTTTTTAAATAGTTCAAGAGGGTGAAATATAGGACATAAAGACTTGACTGTATGGCATTTCACTTGCTTAAATTTTGCTTTTCTTTAATACATTCTTATGAGTGCAGTATAATATATATTAGTTACATACATACATACATACAAATATTTCAAGCATGGGCATTAATGCCCTTCTAGCTTGCCAATATACCAAAACACTTGTTCCCATAATAAAGGTTCAGGCTGTTCTTAAAAATATCTAAACTAGTACTTGCTTTAATGTAATTTGGTAGTCTGTTCCATGCATCAGCTACTCTGTCAGAGAACCAATTAGTGCACTTCTCATTCCTATAGAATCTTCTACATAGGTTGTCTGATGATTCTCTAGTACTTTTTGATAACCCCAAACATTCTCAGAGGTAGTTATCTCTAAATTCCCTACATACTTGAATAAGATCTCCTTTTAGATATCTGTATGGGTTTGTAAAAGGCAGATCATGTCTCCTAAACCTGATAGACTTCTTTGAAGCAGTCACCAAAGCCATAGATGAGGGTAAGGTGGTTCACACAGCCTATCTAGATCTCACCAAGGCTTTCAACACCATCCCCCACTCTGGAATTATAGATAAACTCACTAAACTAGGTATAAATCCCTATGTCACAAGATGGGTTGCCAAATGGCTCACTGACAGAATCCACACTGTGAAAGTAGCAGACTCCAAATCCGACGTCAGGCCAGTGACAAATGGAGTACCACAGGGTTCGGTCCTGGGTCCTCTTCTGTTTGGTATCTACTTCTCTGAAGTACAGGCTAACACAGAAGGTCTTTGGCTAATAAAATTCACAGATGACTGCAAACTAGGAGCCATAATCGAAACTTCTAACGATGTGGACATCCTACAAAAGGGCCTCACTGAGACAGATGCCTGTTGTCAAAGCCATGGCCTCAAGCTCAATGCCAAAAAGTGCATTGTCATCCCTTTTGGTAAAAACTCTGTACCCATGAACTATGACATAGGCGGTAGTCTACTTAACACCAAAAGTGTGATAAGAGACCTTGGGACACAGGTGGACAGTAGTCTCTCCTTTGATAATCACATCACCATAGTAGTCAGGAAATCCTTCTACATGGCACAACTCATCACAAAAGGTTTCTCATCCAGGAAAAAAGAGGTAATTGTTCCCCTCTACACATCACTCATTAGACCCATTATAGAGTACAATGCCCCTTTTGGTATGTACCTCACAAGACATCTACAACAACTGTAAAGGCTGCAGAAATACCTCACAAAGAGGATTACCGGCCTCAAACAGATGCCCTACGCAGACCGTCTCAAAAAAATCCAGCTATACTCTGTCACATATCGCCTACTCAGAGGCGAGTTCTTCCTAACATACAAAGCTATATCAAACCCAGAGCTGTTGGACATGCTCCACTTAAAGAAATCCCAATCCCTCCAAGCTACACACTCTAGGGACCTAAACCTTGTCACCACAATAAACAGAACATGCTAGAGGGATAGATTCCTGTCCCAGAGACTTCCCATACTCTGGAATAAACTACCTATCTATATCAAACAAAGCTCCTCATTAGCACTCTTCAAGAAAAATCTTGATGATTGGATAGGAAATAGGAAATTCACCCCAGGGATCACTTCTGTGGCTCTGCTCGACAGGGGCACAGGGAAATAATTTTTTTGGGTGGCAAAAGCCAGGGTAGCTTTTTGGCTAGGTTTATATAGTCCCTAGGGCCAATAGCTTAGTACATACCTATGAAGCTATGACCCTATGTAAGAAACACTGTACAAGTTCAGATATTTTAGTCTTTCATAATAACTTAAAGTTTTACATCCATGGATGCCCTTGGTATATTTCTGCTGTACTCTTTCCACTTTACTCATGCTTGTTTTCTTATAGGGTTTCCATATTCTTATACTCATGTTTGGGTCTAATGTAAATAACAAACAATGATGTCATAATTTTTAATTTCCTAGACTATAAATCTTTTTATACAACCTATCGTTCTATAACTATCATTAACTAATTGGTTGATATGATTAGAAAAATTCATAGCTAAATCTACCCATATAGCCAGGTCCTTAAATGAGTCTACAGTTTCAATCACTATGTGCTGTGTTAAATATTCACCTTTTAATTTATTTCTCCCAAATCTCCTATGCTTAGTTTTTGATGTATTTATCAGCATATGGTCAATTTAGTCAAGTTATTTTGCAGACATGCCATATCTGTAACATATGTAATCAGTTTACCCAATTTCAGGTCATCTGCATATAGGTTCATAGGTTCATAGGTAGGTACAAGGCTATCTGCCCAAGGGCATTTATAAACCTAGGCAGAGTATGTCGACTTTCACCGCCCCATTGATTAATTAACTGATCATCTGTCAAGCAGAGCCAATGAAGTGATCCCAGGGGTTTATTTTCTGTTACCCATCCACTCGTCAAAGTTTCTCTTGAAGAGTATTAGTGAGGGGCTCTGCCTAATGTAGTTTGGAATTTTGTTCCAAAGCATGGAGAGTCTCTGTGACAGGAATTTATCCATCCAGCATGTTCTTTTTATTGTTGTGGCGAGGTTTAGCTCACTAGAGCACGTGGCTCGCAGTGACTTGGATTTCTTTAGGTGGAGCATGCCCATCAATTCTGAGTTGGACATGGCTTTGTAAGTCAGGCAGAGATCACCTCTGAGTAAGCGATATGCCACTGAGTACAGTCAGAGTTTTTTCAGTTGGGCTGCATGGGACATATGTTTGAGGCCAGTAATCCTCTTGGTGAGATACTTTTGTGGTCTCTCCAGCTGTTGGAAGTGTCTTGTGAGGTACATTCCAAATGGGGTATTGTACTCTATAACCTCTTTATTTCTAGATGTGAACCCTTTAGTAATTCGATGGGCTACATAGAAGGATTTCCCAACTACTTTGGCAGTATGATTGTCAAAGGAGAGATTACTATCTACCTGGGTCCCCAGATCTCTTATTACCTCTTCTGTATTAAGGGGGCTGCCACCTATGTGGTAATTCGTGGGTGTTTTGTTTTTCTCAAATGGGATGACTATGCATTTTTTGGCATTTAGCTTGAGGCCATGACTTTGACTCCAGGTGTCCGTCTCAGTATGGCCCTTTTGGAGGATATCCGTGTCAGCCAGAGAGTCAGTTATGGCTCCCAGTTTGCAGTCATCGGCAAACTTGGTTAGCTATAGTCCACCTGTGTTTGCCTGTACTTTTGAGAAATATATGCCAAACAGTAAGGGTCCCAGGACCGAGCCTTGCAGGACACCACTTGTGACTGGTTTAAAGTCGGACCTGGAGCCCACTATTCTTACCGTGTGAGTTCTGTCTGTAAGCCAGATGGCAACCCATCTCATGATGTAGGGGTTTATGTTCAGGCTGGTGAGTTTTTCTGTAATACCCGAGTGGGGAATGGTGTTGAAAGCCTTGGCAAGCTCAAGGTAGGCTGTGTGAACAACCTTTCCCTTGTCTATGGCCTTGGCGACTGTCTTGAAGAAGTCAACCAAGTTTAGTAGGCATGATCTGCCCTTAACAAAGCCGAACTGGGTCAGGTCAAGTGTTTGGAGGTTCCCAATGTCTTTGTTAATGAGTTCCATGATGATGCACTCCATAGCCTTGCAGACCAGGCTAGTCAGGCTTATGGGGCGATAGTTACCAGGGCCAGTTGTGGACCCTCCTTTGTGGAGTGGAATAACTGTTGCTGTGTGCCATTCTGTGGGAACATAGCCTGTGGAGAGGCTGAGGTTGAACAGTGTGTTTAGGTGGAGGGTTAGTTCGTTCTGTAGTTCATGCAAGACGCAGCCTGGGACACCATCTGGTCCCATTGACGCTATATTTTTGCCTTTTGAAAGGGCTATTTTCACCTGTGCATCTGTGATTTTTGGGACACTACACTTTTCTGGTATTGTTGTTGGCCCTTTTGGGGGTGAGAGGGGGGTGATGTTTGCACTGAATCTATCTGCCAGGATGTTGGCAATATCAGTAGGTTCAGTATATTTTGTGCTATTTTGCACTAGTTCAGTGCATATCTGCGAGTTGCCACTTAGATTCTTAGCATAGCTAAAGAAGGCTTTGTGGTTATCTTTTGAATCCTTGGCTATTTTTCTTTCGAAGTTAGCCTTGGATTATACCTTAGTTTCTTACTGATACTAATCAGGGATGTCTTTCCTTCTTGGGATTTGCTTTTTTTCTGAACTACTTTCCTCCTCTTCCTCCTTCTATTGTATGGTCTGTTTATGGCAGGGGTCCACCAGACTGGTTTCCTTCTCTTAGAGGAGTGAGTCTTAGTTTTGCTAGGGATGGCATGATCCATGCATACTTGTAGGTGCTTATAGAGTGGATTTGTAAAAGTTTCTGCATCTTGGGCAGCATTATCCTTTAGTGTGGGGGCTGTGAAACTTACCGCCTCTGTCTTAAGTAAGGTGAAGTTTCCTTAGTTGGAGTGGTGGTGGGCCGTGGACATCCCGAGTGATTAGTTTATGATCTGATCTAACCAGTGACAGGTTGCTTCTGGTGTGGAACACCTGTCGCCCATGTTTGTGATGACCAGGTCCAATATGTTTTCACCTCTGGTAGGGGCATTTACCAGCTGATCCAGGGCATTTGAGTTGATGAATTCCAGGAAGCGCTGGGCCTGGGAGTTTGTACTTGAGTAGTTTTCCCAGTTAATGGTAGGGTAATTGAAATCACCCAATATCAGGGTGTTCGGTAGGACCTTCATGTTTTCCAGTGTCTCCAGAAAGGTGGAGTGGTGATCCTGGGTCATGGAGGGTGATCTGTAGCAGGCCACAATTTGCATTGTAGATTTGCCCGATGTTAGTTGCACATGGATGATCTCAGAGGTATCATGGTGCACCATTAACCTGGAGGTGTAGGTATCCTTGATGAATATGGATACACCCCCTCCTTTTGTGTTTTGGTCCATGTTCTGTGGCCGAAACATGTGGTTTGAGTTGTAGCCCGGTAGTGCTGGTGTGCTCTCTGGAGCCTTGAACCAGGTTTCAGTTACTGCAGAGATGTCGACATTCTCCATACTGAGGAGTGCTTCGAGCGTGTGCATTTTGAGATTTAAACTCCTGGCATTGAGTAGCATAACCCTCAGTTTTTTGTTAATTGTGCTGTTTACAGAGGTGGTTTTTACTTTTGAGCCTTGCCTAAGAAAGGCACTATGGGGGCAGCAAGAGCCTTGGCCATTATTCAAAAGCCTAGGGGTGACAGGTGCAAGCCATCTCTTGTGAAGCAACGCGGCTTGTCGAGCATGTCATCCCAGGCTGACAGACACTGGATCCCCTTTGAATGACACCAGAAGCTTAGCCAATTGTTGAAATTGATAATTTTTTCTTTATACTGAGGTATCATTCTTGGTGAGGGCAGGATGCTATTCAGGGTCAGGGTCATACCAGCCTGAGCTACATCATCAGAGAGCTCTTCCATGTCTCTTTTCATGTAGTCCAGGGAGGTACATCTCAGGTCATTCACACCAACATGAACAATGACAGAGTCATATTTGTACTTGTTCTAGAGTGACCTGAGTGCTTGTGTTATGTGGCGGATTCTGGCTCCTGACAGGCAGCTAACAGTAACCTTCTGCTTGTCCAGCATAGTGAGTGGGATGTCAGTGTGCCTGACAATAGAGTCATCTATTACTAGTGTGTTAGGTATGTTATTTCGCCTTAAGGGCTGTGATTGTGTGGCACACTGATTTTGTGTTTTATGTGTTGTCTGGTTTGTGACGGGAGGTGCAGGTTGTTTGGGTGTCTGCTTTGGAGGTCTCTGATGCTTTTGCAGGTTTTTATTTAGAGCCTCCAAGTATGATTTTATGTATTTATGTGTATTTTTTGCCAGTGCTGGTTTAATAGGTCTATGTGTGACTGGAGGTGTGGTGCAAGTGTTAGCCTTCTCCTCTTGACTGTCTGTTCCAGTCTTGGGTGGAGACAGCTTAGCCTCCAGTTTAGCTGTATAATTGCATCTATTGCATATGTTAGTGTTTTGTGGTAGGAGGAGAGGGTTGTCTGTGTACATGAGGCAGTTGTAACATTGCCTCAGGATACCCAGATTCACCAGCTGGACTGGAGAGTACAACTGAAATTGCCCTTTGGTCATGCCTAAATAGTAGGGTGAGCTGCTTAGTTGCTTGGTTGGTGAGGGGTGAATAAAGAGCCTTGCCCTGCTGGGCAATCAAGTGTCAGGGTATATTAGTGCCTGCTATTAGGTCTGGGCAAGTGCTGGGCTGTAGGATGCTTTTTGAGTGCTTAGGATGAGAGTTAGCCTAGTTTCAAGGGAAAAACTGAAGAGACTTAGTGGAGCTGGGAATAATTTAACCCTAGCTAACAGGCACTGCTTGGTGCACAAAACCGTGCAAATGCAGTTTTTATAGCAGGGAAATGAAAGAGATAGAAATTAGCCTTATATAGCCTTATTAGCTTATATAGACAGTAGAACACCTTGGATGAAAAAGTTAGGTCTGAAAGATATTATCTAAACAAGTATGGGCCTAGGACAGAGCCCTGTGGGACACCCTGACTGTAACCAAGGATTTCACCTGTCCAGTTGCTGTATGATACTTGCCATGTCCTATTTTAAGCCATGCAGCTATCCATCTTATCAGGAGTACATCAATACCTAGTTGTACTAATTTATTGATAAGTGTTTTGTGTATGACCCT
Source organism: Protopterus annectens (assembly GCF_019279795.1). NCBI lineage: Eukaryota > Metazoa > Chordata > Ceratodontiformes > Protopteridae > Protopterus > Protopterus annectens. The sequence goes on along the minus strand of NC_056729.1, from coordinate 697,501,036 downwards.
GTTAAATGCTGAAGTTAAATCTATATAAATTACATCACAGCACAATTTTCCATTCATAGTTGTTATTATATTGTTATAGAACATCATGTTACAGGCAGTAATAGATCTGTTTTCAACATATGCATGCCCATGTATGATTTCAAGTCCCAACCTATCCAGTTCTGACAACAACTTGTCCAATATTGCCTTCTTCATTATTGTTCCACAACATGAAAGTAGACTTAAGGGTCTATATGACTCTGGGTTTGTCCTACCCCCTTTTCCCTTGAAGACAGGTTTAACAAGTGCATGTCTCCAATCTTGAGGAATCTCCCCATATTTATATGAACTAGTGAATAATAGATATAACGGTACCATACGTTCTTGATGAAGTGTTCTCAGGTCATTGTTACTAATTTCGTCTCCTCCCTGTTCTTTGTTTGGATCCAGTTTGCATAGTTTTTTTTCAATATAATCTAATTTGATTTCAGTATCTGGGGTTACCTGGATGTCACTAGGATAACTTATCACCCCTTTTGTGGAGCCAAACTGTTTTGCATAAGATTTTGTAAATATATCTATAATCTGTTGTGTTGTTGTTGTGTCTTTCGGCTTTTCCCGGTTAGGGTTCGCCACAGCGGAACTCCGATCCGCTAATGATTGGCAGTAGATTTTTACATGCCGAGTTGCCGGCCCTGATGCACAACCTTCAATGAAGGTATGCCCATTCACGCATGTCTCCACACAGAAGACGCTCTAGCTGAGAATCGAACAGGACAACGTCTTACTGTGAGGCGACAACGCTACCGCAGCACCACCACCACAGTATTGTCTGAGAATAAATTTTAAAATCTGCATACAGTTTATCAATTTGTATGTCTTTACTCCTTCCCCATCTTATGTATCTATAAAAAGGTTTCCTATTATGCTCAATATCTTTATATACATTTTCTTCAATTTTTTCTTAATCTTGTCTCATACTATGCTTAATCCGTTTGTCTGGCTTGTTTATTTCAGTTTTCAAAATTGTAGTTCATCCTGTCTTTGATTTCTTTTATTTTTTTGTCTCTCACCTTAATCAGATATCTTGTTCTTATGGAAATATATCCCCTGATATTGTATGCCTAGGCTAGATCCTGATGTTAAACATTTTTTATTTTTGCATTCAATTTCTCTTTCAAAACTTTCTACATTCCATCTGCAGTTTTCCCTCTGAACACTTCAGTCCAGTTAGTTTTGCATAGTGACTGTTTTGCTTCCATATAATCTGTAATTAACCTTCTGTGCACTGGTTTAGATTTCAGTTTGGTATAATTATCTAGCAACAAATTAACCTTTATAACCCCATGATCATTGCACATCAATGGTGGTAAAAATTGAGGCAGCAGTAATTTTTTTAAGAACACAAATAACGTCTAGCATGTTCCATCCCCTGGTAGGTTTTTACAATCTGAAGCAATTTTTGTTCCTGACTATACATTGTGAAACATTTTCTTACTAATGTTGTTGAATCAATATTATTCCAGTCTGTTTCTGGTAAATTTAAGCCCCCAGCTAATATTATTCTTCCCCCGTGTTTCATGCAAGAAATATATGAATTCCTCTAAGTTATTGCCACACTTTGGTGGTCTATACACTCCAACAATTGTTATATGTTCCGGGGTTGTTTTTATTGTCAAAGTTACAGTCTATAGTATTGGTGTTATCATTGAACATGTAATAATCACAGGTCTCATAATTATCTTTAATCTCTATCATAACACCTCCACCTGATTTTTTTGTTAGAATGTCTGTTCAGTAAAACATTTAAACCCTAACAGAATTGGTTTCCAGTCATTGTTCTTTAACCATGTTTCACAAACAATAACAACATCAATGTTGTGGGAATGTAGCAAATTTTTCAATAAAAAAAAAAAACTTTGTTATTAATGCTCCTAGCATTAACAACTATCAGAGATACATCAAATGTTGCTATCTGTGAACTGTTACATTTTCATCCCGGCAAAAATCCTGTCTGGTGTTTGTCAAATATTGCAAAATATCTGCTGCAAAACTTCTCTTTCCTGAGCTTGACAAATGCACGCCATCCTGTCTGAACACATGTGCCCAAAACTAAGATTGGATACTCTACACGTTTCCATTTTTTAAAACAAGACATTTTTTCCATGTAGGTATTTACCCCCAAAATCTTTTCATTCATAGTGACCTGACTAACTTTTCTATAGGTGATTTGTGAAAAATACACCCTAATACCAGTACAATCTATACTATCTAAGAGGGCTGTCAGTTCCCTACTAACAGTCAGAAAATCCTTGTAGATGACATCATTTGTACCAACATGAATAAAAATGGATATATACTTCCTTACATTAAGGCATTACAAGGCTTGTTTCACATCTTCTATTTTTGCTCCTGGCAAGCATAACACTATTTGATGTTCATTATTTTCTCTGCAAATATAAGTATCAGTTCCTCTAATAACTGAATCTCCAATTACAAGAATATCTTTGCTGGCTAGCTCTGAAGAATCTTCAGATTCTAATACAGTAATATCTGTTCTATCATTTGTTACAAAGGATATATCTTCATCACCATTAGTCTTATTAATCTCACTGTTTTCATTGTGTATTAAATTCTCATCCAGCTGGTATTATAAATCAACAGCTTGAGCCATGTAGTCAACATCTGTCTTTCTCTTCTTTTTTCTTACAGTAATATTCTTCAATCCTTCCATGTTCAATTCTGATTTCTTCATTTTCACCTGCCCCTTGCCTCTTTTTTCTACATTCTTAGTTAATATGATGAAAGCTTGCAGTATAATAATAAATATTGGTAGGGGTCTAACTTGGGTTGAACAGCTAAAGTAATTTATCCTGGTCCTGAAATTAGAGGTAACATCTTAGAGCAGCCTGCTAATGGGTGTGGCTCTGTCTATGCTTACTAGGAGTAAAACTTCATTTGAAATGCCTGCATCTATTGAGTATGGGTTTGTACAGCTCTGTTTGATGTACGGTTTAGCACAATATAGCTGAGTTATACAGTTCAAGAAACCAATGAACAAAAAAAAAAAAAAAACAAAAACAAAATTTGACTTCAGTCTTCCCAGAAACAGTTGTAGCTTATCCTCTTCCTCAGAACAGAGCTGGATCAAGGTCAAATGGGGCCCTAGGCAGGGTAATAAATCAGGGCCCCCCCAGAGCAGCCCTAGCCTCTCCTGCGGCAACCCCCTAACCCCTGACCCACAGCAGCCACCTCCCCAGCCATTTCAGTCTTCCACTACTTGGCTATTTCTCTCCAGTTACCATTAACACGGTTCAAACCTGTCAGTGTGCATACTGCTTTCTTATTTACTTTTACAATTAATACAGATATTGAAATAAAATAACACAAACACTAATAGCCATTTGCTAAACAAACAATACAGTTTCGCAATGAAAACAGACTTAGCATGAGCAGTAAACTTCTGTGTCCTTGAAACTCACATTCATTGAAATGGCATTAAAGCATGCATTCAAAGAAAATAAATCTGGCCAGTGGAGGATTAAGTTTACCTTTGGGCTGTTTTTAAACCATAGGCTCCATGCATACATGCACGTGTTCTTGGATTCACCTTCCTGGTTGTATTAAATTATAGTCCAGGCACCACTTGTTAGTATGCGTTTTAAATTTGTAGTTTTGAAATTCTTCCAGTAAGCAATGAAACACATGTATGAACCAATAATGACAAAACTACCTATTTCAGAAAATTTCAGCCATAAAATGTCAGAAAGACATCTGTCATTACTATTCACCAATATCACTTAATAAGCACAATCTCTGCAGAAGTAAAAGTCTTCCGAATAATTCCACATTAAAGACATCTGCAACTAATGAAGAGGTTGCTAGTGGCAAACAACTTTACATTTCAGTGTTTCATCTACAAATTCAGTGCCTGCTGCCCTTGAAGAATTAACTGCCTATGTAACATTTAAAAAAATGATAAGCTGGTAATATTGAAATAGGGAATGACTAGCAGACAAGTTCATAGTTACTAGGCATCTCATACAAAGGAGAACATACTCAAGAGTGCAGAACCCCCTTTCACCCTTAAAATGCACTAAATAATTAGCAATCAAAAGGGCCCTGAAATAATAGCACATCATCTACATGGTGTGGGAGTAGATTACACAGTCTTCTGCACCAAAGGCAATTATGCTACTAACACTGTTTTTAAATTCTACAGCACAAACGGTGATTACCATTTGTTAAACAAAACAGTTGCACATTGAAAACAGACTTAGCATGAGCAACAGTAAACGTCTTTTCCCTTGAAACTAGAAATTCCATGAAAGTGCACTGAAACTCATAATTTTGTGAAAATGTACTGAAACTCTTTTCTTTGCATGCTATAAAGTAACGTTTTCTCAGTAATTTAAGTGTAATGGATATTATAAATATGTGCTGCTGTTTTTTTCTTCCTTTCTTTCTCCCTTCTCTCTTCTTGTTCGATTTTTAGAAAAGCAGACACTGCAATGTAAAAGAAAAAAAAGCCTGGTTAAAATAGCATGGCAAAAGAAAAAAAATAATGTGCTTTTTCTCAATCTTGCGTGGGGGGAATGACTGGATTAAGGACCATAGATTAATTTAATAACAAGGTTTTAAAGAAAGTAAGTAAATGAAAAAGAATATTGAATATTATGAGGCTTTTTTCTAGCAAATGAATGTGTGCTTAGTAACAATTCTTTATCTGGCCCTCATGTATCCATGGAAACAATCTGATAAAGTGAATTTGACTGTCTGGTTCTCATGTCTTCATGGAAACAATCTGATAAAGAGAAATTGGTTACATGGTAGAGAGTGATTTGCTGGAAAAAAAAAAGAAAAGCGAAACTGGCTAGGAGATAATGTTCTCTAAAAGCATTCAGGGGGTTTTCCAGCTGGGAAAGCTATAAAGATAAGACAAAACTAGTTAGCATTTAGTAGAAGCACAGGCTGCACCATGCGTCTTAGCGTGGATAACCTTTCTTTTAGGTTAACTCAAGTCTGAGTGTGGCTGTCAGTTTGGGACATTTGTTCCTATTAGGAGTTGTAAAACTTCAATATCTGAAGATGTATATAGCTTTGTGTGTTAGTATTAAATTAATAGTTTTTTATTGAGGGCTTTCAATAAAACAAAATGTTTTGTAGGATGTGATGTAGGCTCAAATGGATATGGCAAGAAACAGCTATATAAAGGTTCAACCTGCCAAACAGTGTATGCATGTAACACAAACTTTATAACTAGACTTTTAACAAAAAAGGTGTTATACATAAAAGGTGGTAATAATAACTTCTTAATACAATGATGCTTTCTGTAATGTCTTTAAACATCAATGGTCTCACAGATAAATACAAAAAAGAAAAACTAGTGAATTATATTAAAAATGTAGAGTGCAAATAGCTATGTTACAGGAGACACACTTGGAAAGAACTGAACATGTAAATTTGATAAAGAAAGGTTTTCAGGATGATTATTCAGCAGAATACCTGGGACAAAGGAAAAGAGGAGTACTTACATTAATTGCAAGAGCAGCTCCAATAGTGATAGAAGAGGATAAAAAAATAATAATGATGATTTGTAGTGCTGAGGGGCTGCTGGAAAGGGAGGAGGATTACATTTGCACATATTTATATTCCACCTAAAATTATTGCAGAATTTTTTTAAACTCCATTATACTAATCAGTTTTTGGAATGGGTTGTGGAGATTATTCAGGAGCTATTTGAGAGGATAGAAATTACTTTTGAAAATATAGCTAGGGAGTAGGATAAAATTAAGGTGGAGTTTAAAAATAGGGTGGAAATAAAAGAACAGGAGCTATGGTTAAGAAGTAACAAGAATTATTTAGAGGGACTGACAAATGTTAAAGTATTGTAGAATAGGGGGAATCTCACAGAACCTGAAGAGGAACAACTGGAGAATGCTAAGCAGAAAATTACGGATTACCTCTTATAATAAACATGAGTTTAGAAAGATTGCTGTTAAGCAACTGTTTTTTGATAATAACACCAGAGCACAAAAACTTTTAGTACAATGACTCAGGCAACAGAAAGTAGAAACGACAGTCACCAAGCTTAGGGAGCCTATAACAAGGAAGGTAACAAGAGATCCTGTAGAAGTATTAGAAATATTTCAGAAATTCTATGAAGGTCTGTATAAAGCAGAGAAATATAGAAATCAAGAAAAGTTACAAATGGAAATATTTATGGATGAATTAAATATTCCAAGGTTAGAGGTAGATGAAGCTCAATTACTAATGGTTAGGATAGGAGGAGATGAAAAAAATTGTGATATACAACCAATCTACAGGAAAGTCCCAAGGAATAGATGGTATTCTGTGGAAGTTTGGAAGCTAGGAGGGAAAACTGATAAAGACCTGGAAGGTTTTATTTAACAGTATTTTAAGAGGAAGAGAAGTACCAGCATCCTGGAAGAAAGCAGTGGTAGCTGTAATACCTAAAGAGAGTAAAGATCCTTAAGAACCAGCTTCATACAGGCCCATTGGAATACTAAACCATGATTATAAAGTGTTCATATCTATACTGGCGAAAAGAATAGCAAAAGTAATGCCAAAATTAATAGATATGGATCAATGTGGTTTTATGGGGGAAGGTAAACATTTGACAACATTAACAGAACACTGATGATCCAGAGAGAAGCAAAATGTAAGGAAATACCATTATTGTCAGTGGGTCTTGATGCAGAGAAAGCATTTAACTGAGTAAGCTGGGACTTTATGAGCAGGGCAATGGAAGCACTTGCATTTCCTGAAAAAAATTATAAGGTTGATTAGGAGGATATGTGAGGTATCAGAAGTGCAAATTAAAGTGGATAGGGTGCTCTCTGATAATTTCTGCTTGAGCAGAGGAACCAGGCAGGGCTGACCTCTTTCCCCATTGTTATTTGTATTATATTTAGAACCATTGGCAAAGAAAAAAAGGGACTCAGAAATTCAAGGATATAATTGTTATGGTACTCAACAAAAGCTGGCTCTAGTTGCAGATGGTATTATTTTAATTTTACTATCAAAATCTCAAAAGTTGTTACAAAATCCATTTGAAAACTAAAACGGAAAGGCCTAATCACAAATTTCACTTAGGTAAAATGTCAAATCTGCTGAATGAATTCAGCAGATTCAACAACTTCATCAAATATAAAATGCGATGTCCACATAGGACCTCAGGTAAGTGGAACTCCTACACTTCACATCATATCTTTGCAGTGTGGCAAGCCCCCCATGCACCCCCTGCTAACTATATATTTCAATTCCAAAATCACACTACAGTGAGGAAATGGATGAATGTCCCAACCTGCACTGTACTGCAATCTCTAGCCCATAGATCCAGTTCATATCAACGAATGCACAGTGGCATTCGCTGATATGAACTATCGATAGTCGGCAACACAGCAATCAACCATCTGCCATCCGATATAAAGTCTGCAGAGAATCTGCATTCGAGATTTTGATAGTAAACCATTATTTTATACCTGATAAAACCAGAAATAGATATTACAGTGCTGTGGAACATTTTGAGACAGTTTCAAATCCCTTTGGAATATTAAATTAATGAAACTAAAACAAAGGCAATAGCTGTAAATTATGTACCCACACATGACTTGGTTCAGCAATAACCATACTTATGGGGACATGATAAAATAACATATTTAGGAGTATGGTTTAAAATTATTCTGGTGTGGCAGCTAAAGATATGTAGGAAGAGACTAAAAACATAATACAAAAACTGAGAAAATGGAAGCTTTGTTATATGGATATGGATAGTAAGATACAAGCAGTTAAAATGTTTAGTACCATTTATGTTATACACAGGTCAGGCATATTTTTATTAACCAGTGGAGGAGTTATGGATAGCAACTAATAAAGAACTGAAGGACTTTATCTGGGAGGGGAAGATAGCAAGAGTCAAGTGGGATAAACTGATCCTTCCAGTAGAACAGGGCGGATTGGGATTATCCGACTTGAAGGGGTATTTCAGCGCTACACAATTAAGGCTCTGATACAGAGCACAAGCAGAAAACTATAATTCAAAGTGGAAAGGGATGATGATGAAATGGGGGGGGGCAAGAAACAAGGAGAGACTGTGATTTTGGATACAGGCCTTTACTAAGAATAACAATAATCATACAGATTAGTATATCCATACAGCAGCAGAAAGTATCCTAAGAAGTAATCCAACATGGGAATTTTGAAATGAGAATCTACTAATAAGGATGACTGCAATTAGGGATGTAGACAATAGGCAGCAGGCGGCTGGAATTTATTGGAGAAAGCTGGCAAAGGAACAACGGTATTGGGAGCAAATAATTAGAGAGAGAAGGATGATAGAATGGGAAGACACCAAGAATTTATTCAGATTGGAGGTTAGAGGTTGCCTTCCCTATTAATGACTGATATAAGAGTATAGGCAATGAGAAAGAAATGGAGGGTCCTAAATGAAAGACCAGCACTGGTAGAGTTTGTAGTAGAATCTAGAACAGAAACTGCCATTAAAAAAAAAAAAATGGGTAGAGCATATAAAATATTGCATGATAACTATAAGAATCAATCAGAGGAGGTTTGAAAGGATTGGGAAGAGAGATTGGATAAGCAATTTACAAAGAAACAATAGGAGGATGGATGGATGTCTCCCAAATATGCAACAAAATCCAGACAATTTAAGATTTTTGCTTAGAAATGTTTGCATGGATATTTTTATACCCCAAATAGACTCCAGAGAATTTTTCCTCAGGTAGACAGCAAATTTTGGAGGTGTGACCGGGAAGAAAGAGGCAATTGGGAACCTATTTTCTGGGAGTGCAGTGAGATGGCAGACTTTAAGGATTCCCTGTGGGATACAGTATCAGAGATGCTGGGTAGGCAGATTGGTGTGACAAGGGAATTTATTTTTCTGAGCTATGATGCAGAATAGTAATTGCCTAGACATGGTAAGACCTTGCTGTGTGTAATTATGTTTGCTGCCAAAAAAGCAATTACTAGAAAATGGAAATCAAAATCTAAACCAACTGTACCAGAAGTAGTGAATATAGTAACAGAGGTAAAACAACAGGAAATGGGATCTTTAGAAAAGGGCAGGGGTGAACTATATAGGACAAATTGTGAATTGTAGGAAAAATACATACAGGGGAGGAATGAGGTTTGAAAGAAGGCAGGACTTAAATGAGCTATGTAATGTTTAACTGAAAATGATTGAGTAGATTATAAGTGATGTACAATGTTTGCAACTGGGAGTTTGTCAGTATGGTTTGTAATGTAAAATGCTTGCAACTAGGATTGGGTCAGTGTGGTTTATTTTCATTTATATAAATATATGATTGCCTATATCATAAGTGATGGTTTAATAAAGATGTTTCTTGTTTACAAAAAAGGGCAGAGACGGAATAATTTATGTAATGTTTCTTGGGTTGTATGATATATAGCAATGTTTCCAAAACTGGGGTCTGTTACCCATATGATAAATTCAAGGGGTCTGCAAGCTCACTTGTACCCACCTGTCTTTCAGGCATCATCCACGACCCGACCCTGTAAATGGAGAAATAAAAGTTGTGCCACTCATCCACAATTTATTAAAAAAACAAAAAAGAAAGTTCCTTGTTTGCAGCTGAGCAGCTTAATTTCTGCATTCGAGGCTAAGCAGCTACTAGCCCTTCATTTTTAGAGGAGAAGAAGAAGGAACAACTTCCGTGTTTGTGGCTGATGCTGAGCAGCTGCTCACTTGCCCTGTGTTTTCTGCCAGCAGTTAGAACTTGGAAGGAAATTTAAACAACTGTTCTGTTCCCCTCCAAGTAAGACAGGTCCTGTATTTATGCTGGTCACTGAATGTGTATGAGTATGGGTATGCTTTCCCTCCCTTTGGCCAGCAAATAGAAATTAATGTGGAGTTGACCATTGATCCAGATGATCTTGTTGACAGAACCGGAAGGTATTTTTTTTTTATCAAGGCTTGAATAAGAAGCAAAGCTTGAGTGTAGCTGCCAATTAACCAGATTTTCTCAGAATGTCCATATTTTTGACTTATTTGGTCTGTTTCTCATAAAATGGTGTTTCTCTGGCAAATCCCTGGCAAATCATTGAGGACTGAAGTCAGAAAATAATGGTAGACATTTGAGCTTTAGATTTCACACGTTTCAGAAAATTCGTATTAATGCAAAACTTGTTCTATCAACTTTCTAAGTTTATAAGAGCAATATTTAAAATGTATCCTTAATTTTGGCCCTTTGTTCCCCCCATTATGACAGGGTTTGTCCGTATTTTGTGCACTGAAGACGTTGAGAGGTATTTTGTGTGTGTGTGTGTGTGTGTGTGTGTGTGTGTGTGTGTGTGTGTGTGTGTGTGTGTGTGTGTAAGAGGGAGGCAGGTTAGTAGGTGTGTGTGTGTGTGTGTGTGTGTGTGTGTGTGTGTGTGTGTGTGTGAGGAAGGAGGCAGGAAGGTGTGCATGTGTGTGTGTGTGTGTGTGTGTGTGTGTGTGTGTGTGTGTGTGTGTGTAAGAGGGAGGGAGGGAGGCAGGTGTGTGTGTGTGTGTGTGTAAGAGGGAGGGAGGCAGGTGTGTGTGTGTGTGTGTGTGTGTGTGTGTGTAAGAGGGAGGGAGGCAGGTGTGTGTGTGTGTGTGTGTGTGTGTGTGTGTGTGTGTGTGTGTGTAAAGACGTGTGTGTGTGTGTGTGTGTGTGTGTGTGTGTGTGTGTGTGTGTGTGTGTGTGTGTGTGTGTATCTGTGTGTGTGTATAAGAGGGAGGCAAGCAGGTGTGTGTGTATAAGAGGGAAAGAGGTGTGTGTAAGAGGTAGGCAGCATACCCTTCAGCTGTCCAGGGTTTTGCAGAATGTACAGATTTTTGCCTCATATTTTCAGTCTGGTTCTAATAAAATTGTGTTTTTCTGGAAAATCCCTGTCAAATCATTGAGTTCTAAAGTCAGAAATTAATGGCAGACACTTGAGCTTTAGACTACATAGCCTTCAGAAAAATTGTACTAATGCAAAACTTGTTGTTCTATTAACTTTATAAGTTTATAAGAGCAATGATTAAAATGTGTCCTTAGTTTTGGCCCTCTGTCCTCCCATTATGACAGGTGCATTTTTCAAGGAGATTACTGCTGCTCATGCTAAGTCTGTTTACAGTGTGCAACTGCTTTGTTTAGCTGGCTAGCCAATAGTATCACTATTGTGGTACAGTCTTTTAAAGCAGTGTTAGTAGCACAACAGGTAGCCTACTTGCATTTTAATGCAGAAGGCTGTGGGTCTACTTCCACAGCATATCGATGGATTGCTGATACTTTTTTGGATTTTTAGGGGTGGGTACTGAAGTCCTGAATACATCCTCCTTTAGATGAGATACCTAGTAAGTATGAACCTAATTTCAGTTTGCCATCCATGCAATATTACCAGCTGACCATTTTTTTTAATATAGCATAAGTAGGCAAATTATTCTACAAGGGCAGCAGGCACTGAATTTGTACATGAAACACTGAAATAAAATTGTTTGCAGGCAGCAACCTTTTCATTAGTTACAGATCTCTTTAAGGTGTAATTATTCAGATGACTTCTGCAGAGATTGTGCATATTAACTGATACTGGTGGATTGTAATGACAGTGAGTGGTCCTTCATGGTTGAAATGTTCTGAATTGGGCAGTTTTGTCATTATTGGTTCATATGTTTTTTCCATTGCTTACTGGAAAAATGTGCAGAACGATACATTTAAAACATGCACTAACTACCAAGTAGTGCCGTATTATACAAGGGATATAATTAAATTATTGTGTATTAAAATTTAATTATGCAATCAGGAAGGTGAATCAAAGAACTTTTGCATGGTCCTAAAAATGTTCGCAAGGGATCTATGCTTTGAAATCAGCCCAAAGGTAAACTTAATCCGTCAGTGGCCAGATGCATTTTCTTTGAATGTGGGTTTCAATGCTGTTTCAGTGAATGTGAGTTTCAAAGGCAGAGAAGTTTTAATGCTAAGTCTGTTTTCCTTATGAGACTATGTTGATCTGTTTAGCTTTAGCAAATGTCTGTTTAGTTTTAGCAAATGTCTATCAGTGTTTGTGCTATAAAATCTGAAATACAAGTTTTAAATTAAATCCAAATATCTGTAATCATTGTAGAAGTAAAGCAGAAAACAGTATGCACCCTGAGAATTTTGAACAGTGTTAATGACAGCTGGGGAGAATTAGCCAAGTAATGGGACACTGAAATGCCTGCGTGGTGGTAGGGTTATTGGGGGGGTTGTGGTTTCAAACAAATGTAATGTATGTGTACCACCACTGATAAGGGTCCGCCAAAATATTTTCTTTATAAAAGGGGTCCTCCAGCTTGCAAAGTTACAGAACCACTGATATATACATATATATATATATATATATATATATATATATATATATATATATATATAGCAATATATTTGAAGTATAATGTTTGTAAACATGAACTTGTTAATACAGTTTGGTTACTTTCATATAAATGCAAATTTGCCTATGTCACAAGATAAGGTGTTAAAAAAAATGAAACGTAAAAATATTTCATATTACAGCTCTAAAAGTTCACAGTAATTTTATTTCCAAAGTTAACAATGAAGCAGTTGATATTTTTGAAAACATCTGTAGAAATGATGTTAAAAATGATTTTTAAGTTGTTGAAAGAAAGTAGAAAGTTCAGTTTGTTCAAGAATTGATGATTACCTCTGCAGAGACAATATAAATTCAAGATTGCTGACAAGAGACAGGTATACATTATTAGTAAAAATTACGAGCACTCATAAAATCAACTAAGGCCAATTTTGAGAGAAAAATTGCCATGGATTCAAGGACAATCATAAGGCCTTTTTCAGCTATGTTAGGAACCTGGGTGGAAACTCACAGATATGCTCAGAATTAGTCCAAAATGATACAAAAATCACTGAACCCACAGACATTGCCAACATACTGGCAGACAGGTTCAGTGCAAACTTCACCCTCTCCCCTAAAGGAGAGATAACTATCCCAGCCAGTGTAGCCTCCCGGACATCTCAAATGCGCAGGTGAAAGCTGCTCTCTCTAAAGCTAAAAACACAGCATCAATGGGACGGATGGTGTCCCCGGCTGTGTGCTACACGAGCTAAATGAGGAATTAAACCCGCACATAAGGCAGCTGTTTAATCTCAGCCTTACCACAGGATACGTGCCCAAGGAGTGGCGTCACGGCAACTGTGGTCCCACTCCACAAAGGTGGCGCCTCACGGACCCTGGTAATTACGCCCATAAGCTTAACAAGTCTAGTCTGCAAAGCTATGGAGAGGATCATAATGGAGCTCATAAACAAAGATATAGGGGACTTGCAGACATTGGACCCGACCCAGTTTGGCTTTGTCAAGGGAAGATCATGCCTTTTGAACTTGGTCGACTTCTTGAAATAGTCACCAAGGCCATTGATGAGGAAAGGCAGTCCATACAGCCTACCTTGACCTTGCAAAGGCTTTCGACACAATACCCCATTCGGTATTGTAGAAAAACTTACCAGCTTAAATGTAAACCCATATGTCACAAGATGGGTTGCAAACTGGCTTAAGGACAGAACCCACAGGGTTAGAGTTGCTGGCTGTGTCAGACTCCAAGCCGGTCACAAGTGGTGTCCCACAGGGCTCGGTCCTTGGCCCCTATTGTTTGGCATCTACTTCTCAGAAGTACAGGCCAACATGGGAGGACTTTGGCTGACAAAGTTTGCAGATGACTGCAAACTGGGCCATAGTGGAAAGTGCATCGGACACTGATATCCTTCAGAAGGGACTCACGGAAACAGATAGCTGGTGCCAGAGCCATGGCCTGAAGTTAAACGCCAAAAATGTATAGTCATACCCTTCGGGAAAAACAAGGTAACCCCAAGCTACCATATAGGTGGCAATCCACTAAGCACAGAAGAGGTTATCAGGGACCTGGGGACCCAGGTTGACAGTGGCCTTTCTTTTGACACTCACATTGCTAAAGTGGTTAGAAAGACCTTCTACATTGCCCACCTGATCATGAAGGGATTCACATCCAGATCTAGTGAGGTCATTGTTCCCCTGTACTCTTCACTTATCAGACCAATGATCGAGTACAATGCCCCATTAGGGATGTATCTCACCCGACATCTGCAGCAATTGGAGAGACCCCAAAGTTCCTCACCAAAAGGATAAAGGGACTCCAAAATCTGTCATATGCTGCCAGATTGAAGAAACTCCAGCTCTATTCAGTCGCATACCGTCTGCTCAGAGGTGACATGTGCCTGACATACAAGGCCATGTCCAACCGGAATTAATGGACATGCTCCACCTCAAAAATCCAAATCCACCAAAACCACTAGAGCAAGCGACTTAAACCTTATACGGATATAAATAGGACGTGCTGGAGGGATAGATTTATCACTCAGAGACTCCTATGCTGTGGAATAAAATCCCGGTCCATGTGAGGCAGAGCACCTCGCTGACTCTGTTCAAGAGAAATCTAGACCTGTGGATGGGAGATCATAGGTTTACCCCGGGAATCATCTCTGGGTCACTGCTGGACAGAGGCACAACAAACTAATGGGCACAGTATTTTTTCATATAAGGGGTGGCGTAAGCCACAATAATTTGGGCTAGGCTTATAAATGCCTTAGGGCAGATAGCCTAGTATAAACCTATGAACCTATGAACCTATGAACCTATGAACTAGAATATGGAAATCAAAATCTAAACCAACTGTACCAGAAGTAGTGAATATAGTAACAGAGGTAAAACAACAGGAAATGTGATCTTAAGAAAAGGGCAGGGGTGAACTATATAGGAAAAATTGTGAATTGTAGGAAAAATACATACAGGGGAGGAATGAGGTTTGAAAGAAGGCAGGACTTAAATGAGCTATGTAATGTTTAACTGAAAATGATTGAGTAGATTATAAGTGATGTACAATGTTTGCAACTGGGAGTTTGTCAGTATGGTTTGTAATGTAAAATGCTTGCAACTAGGATTGGGTCAGTGTGGTTTATTTTCATTTATATTAATATATAATTGCCTATATCATAAGTGATGGTTTAATAAAGATGTTTCTTGTTTACAAAAAAGGGCAGAGACAGAATAATTTATGTAATGTTTCTTGGGTTGTATGATATATAGCAGTGTTTCCAAAACTGGGGTCCGTTACCCATATGATAAATTCAAGGGGTCTGCAAGCTCACTTGTACCCACCTGACTTTCAGGCATCATCCACAACCCAACACTGTAAATGGAGAAATAAAAGTTGTGCCACTCATCCACAATTTATTAAAAAAACAAAAAAGAAAGTTCCTTGTTTGCAGCTGAGCAGCTTAATTTCTGCATTCGAGGCTAAGCAGCTACTAGCCCTTCATTTTTAGAGGAGAAGAAGAAGGAACAACTTCCGTGTTTGTGGCTGATGCTGAGCAGCTGCTCACTTGCTCTGTGTTTTCTGCCAGCAGTTAGAACTTGGAAGGAAATTTAAACAACTGTTCTGTTCCCCTCCAAGTAAGACAGGTCCTGTATTTATGTTGGTCACTGAATGTGTATGAGTATGGGTATGCTTTCCCTCCCTTTGGCCAGCAAATAGAAATTAATGTGGAGCTGACCATTGATCCAGATGATCTTGTTGACAGAACTGGAAGGTATTTTTTTTTTATCAAGGCTTGAATAAGAAGCGAAGCTTGAGTGTAGCTGCCAATTAACCAGATTTTCCTCAGAATGTCCATATTTTTGCCTTATTTGGTCTGTTTCTCATAAAATGGTGTTTCTCTGGCAAATCCCTGGCAAATCATTGAGGACTGAAGTCAGAAAATAATGGTAGACATTTGAGCTTTAGATTTCACATGTTTCAGAAAATTTGTATTAATGCAAAACTTGTTCTATCAACTTTCTAAGTTTATAAGAGCAATTTTTAAAATGTATCCTTAATTTTGGCCCATTGTACCCCCATTATGACAGGGTTTGTCCATATTTTGTGCACTGAAGAGGTTGAGAGGTATTTTGTGTGTGTGTGTGTAAGAAGGAGGCAGGTTAGTAGGTGTGTGTGTGTGTGTGTGTGTGTGTGTGTGTGTGTGTGTGTGTGTAAGAGGAAGGAGGCAGGAAGGTGTGCATGTGTGTGTGTGTGTGTGTGTGTGTGTGTGTGTGTGTGTGTGTGTGTGTGTGTGTGTGTGTGTGTGTGTGTGTGTGTGTGTGTAAGAGGGAGGGAGGCAGGTGTGTGTGTGTGTGTGTAAGAGGGAGGGAGGCAGGTGTGTGTGTGTGTGTGTGTGTGTGTGTAAGAGGGAGGGAGGCAGGTGTGTGTGTGTGTGTGTGTGTGTGTGTGTGTGTGTGTGTGTGTGTGTGTGTGTGTGTGTGTGTGTGTGTGTGTGTGTATAAGATGGAGGCAAGCAGGTGTGTGTGTATAAGAGGGAAAGAGGTGTGTGTAAGAGGTAGGCAGCATACCCTTCAGCTGTCCAGGGTTTTGCAGAATGTACAGATTTTTGCCTCATATTTTCAGTCTGGTTCTAATAAAATTGTGTTTTTCTGGAAAATCCCTGTCAAATCATTGAGTTCTGAAGTCAGAAATTAATGGCAGACACTTGAGCTTTAGACTACATAGCCTTCAGAAAAATTGTACTAATGCAAAACTATTAACTTTATAAGAGCAATGATTAAAATGTGTCCTTAGTTTTGGCCCTCTGTCTTCCCATTATGACAGGTGCATTTTTCAAGGAGATTACTGCTGCTCATGCTAAGTCTGTTTACAGTGTGCAACTGCATTGTTTAGCTGGCTAGCAAATAGTATCACTATTGTGGTACAGTCTTTTAAAGCAGTGTTAGTAGCACAACAGGTAGCCTACTTGCATTTTAATGCAGAAGGCTGTGGGTCTACTTCCACAGCATATCGATGGATTGCTGATACTTTTTTGGATTTTTAGGGGTGGGTACTGAAGTCCTGAATACATCCTCCTTTAGATGAGATACCTAGTAAGTATGAACCTAATTTCAGTTTGCCATCCATGCAATATTACCAGCTGACCATTTTTTTAATATAGCATAAGTAGGCAAATTATTCTACAAGGGCAGCAGGCACTGACTTTGTACATGAAACACTGAAATAAAATTGTTTGCAGGCAGCAACCTTTTCATTAGTTACAGATCTCTTTAAGGTGTAATTATTCAGATGACTTCTGCAGAGATTGTGCATATTGACTGATACTGGTGGATTGTAATGACAGAAGTTTGAGTGGTCCTTCATGGTTGAAATGTTCTGAATTGGGCAGTTTTGTCATTATTGGTTCATATGTTTTTTCCTTTGCTTACTGGAAAAATGTGCAGAACGATACATTTAAAACATGCACTAACTACCAAGTAGTGCTGTATTATACAAGGGATATAATTAAATTATTGTGTATTAAAATTTAATTATGCAATCAGGAAGGTGAATCAAAGAACTTTTGCATGGTCCTAAAAATGTTCGCAAGGGATCTATGCTTTGAAATCAGCCTAAAGGTAAACTTAATCCGCCAATGGCCAGATGCATTTTCTTTGAATGTGGGTTTCAATGCTGTTTCAATGAATGTGAGTTTCAAAGACAGAGAAGTTTTAATGCTAAGTCTGTTTTCCTTATGAGACTATGTTGATTTGTTTAGCTTTAGCAAATGTCTGTCTAGCTTTAGCAAGTGTCTATCAGTGTTTGTGCTATAAAATCTGAAATACAAGTTTTAAATTAAATCCAAATATCTGTAATCATTGTATAAGTAAAGCAGAAAACAGTATGCACCCTGAGAATTTTGAACAGTGTTAATGACAGCTGGGGAGAATTAGCCAAGTAATGGGACACTGAAATGCCTGCGTGGTGGTGGGGTTATTGGGGGGGTTGTGGTTTCAAACAAATGTAATGTATGTGTACCACCACCGATAAGGGTCCGCCAAAATATTTTCTTTATAAAAGGGGTCCTCCAGCTTGCAAAGTTACAGAACCACTGATATATATAAATATATATATATATATATATATATATATATATATATATATATATATAGCAATATATTTGAAGTATAATGTTTGTAAACATGAACTTGTTAATACAGTTTGATTACTTTCATATAAATGCAAATTTGCCTATGTCACAAGTGATAATTCAATAAGGTGTTAAAAAAAATGAAACGTAAAAATATTTCATATTACAGCTCTAAAAGTTCACAGTAATTTTATTTCCAAAGTTAACAATGAACCAGTTAATATTTTTGAAAACATCTGTAGAAATGATGTTAAAAATGATTTTTAAGTTGTTGAAAGAAAGTAGAAAGTTCAGTTTGTCCAAGAATTGATGATTACCTCTGCAGAGACAATATAAATTCAAAGATAAAATTGTAGAAGACAAAGGAGATAACAATGCAGCAATGAATAGACAGAATTTCCATAAGATGTGCCACACTATTCTCTACAAAACAACTCAGTATATGAGTTGTTAAGCCATATTGCTTTGGCAGAGTTTAGTCAGAAATGATTTTTTATTAAATATGAGGGTTGAGCTTGGTTTCTTCAAACAGGAGTCATGTTAAGATTTTGTACAGAGCACATTCATGAGATACACTTTTTAAATAAAAATAAACATACTAGGTAATGGGTGGCTGAGTGGCGTAGCGGGATGGCACAGTGGATAGCGTTGTTGCATCACAGTAAGAGGTTTCCTGGTTTGATTCTTGGCCACTGTGCCTTCTGTGCAGAATCTGCATGTCTTCCCTGTGTTCTCATGGGTTTCTGCCGTGTGCTTCAGTTTCCTCCTACATTCCAAAGACATGCAGTTGGTGGATGGGACACTCTAAATTGGCCATAGGTGCGAGTGTGTGGTATAGAAGAACTAAAATTAAATTCTTCAGATGTTTAAGATAGCAACCATATATTAGAAAAAACTAGTGAATGTAAGATAAGAAGAAAACATATTTTTGGACATCTGTGGATGTTTGTAAACTTTACTTATTAATATCCCACTTAGTAAGTATACAGTCTGTGCCGTCATTGTTGGGGAGGGTCCCAGTCCTTCTTCATGAATCCCTGTTTTTATCTTACACATAATTTCTTCTGAATTAATGAGAGTTTTTATTTTCAAAAGAGAGGGAAAGGGATTTGGGTGGCTTTTGCTACCATTTATGCAAACGTATGCATGTCAGCTTTTTAAGATGCATGTATTTAAGTATTGATTATTGCAAACAAAAAGTGGTTGCTTGCATCAAATATATAAATTAAATGCTTTTTATTGGCAGAAAGGATGTGAAACAGTTTCAGGAATTGTGTAATAATTTTAATACAATACATGGGGGATTACATTTACATGCATCACTTCATTTCAGAATCAGGCACATTTTCTTGATGTCACGTTAAGGTAAACAAACTGGAATTTTTCAAGTTAGTGAATAATTTTGCTCCCATTAATGCCTTTTTGTGTCAATAGTGTTCATCTCCCTCCATGTAACTGAAGCTGTCCCTTATGGAGATCTGCTTAGAGCAAAAAGAAATGCTTCTTCTGATGAAGATTATTTTATATTGCATGAAGTACTACAGTATTTATTAGAGGGAGGTTATAAAAAATTCTGTGATTTAGCAGGCATCTAGTAAGGTTGACAAGGGATGAAACATGGGAGAGCAGACACATTTTGCTGGCTGGGTACAGACACTACTGACTGTAGTATGAGTCTCAGTGCAGTTGTCCTGGGTCTGTTTTCCACAATGCATACTGACTTTTCATCCAGAGTTCGCTTAGTTTAGATAACTAGCAAGTCTTACTAGCTGATGCTGAACTGTGGGGAATTATTACCCAGTAGAAATATCTTTTCCACAGGAAGTCCCTTCATTTGGAAGATATGCTTTCTTACAATATTTGTCTGCAAAAGCCATTTTTCTTCTGCAAGGGAGCACTACCATGTTTAGAAAGTAATGTTTACATGATGGTTCATGGTGATGGATCTTTGGTCATTAATATGACATGTTTCAGAACAAGGCAGCACTTTACATGTAATGATGCACCAGCACTTTTGTGGTTTAAAGGCTATTTTGAAGTTGTGAATATACTAAATGTTTTACTTGTCAGACGTCACAAATGGTTAAGCTTAGAGATGATATTAAGAATAGAAACATATTAAGTATGCATGTTCTTGAATGTAATCAGGACAGTCACAGTGTTTATAAATGCTGTGTGTAAATACACTGTATTTAGTTAGAGGAGAGAAGAAAAGGCTGCACTAAATAAACTGGCAGTAACTTTAATATTTAAATACAACAATTTGCATCCCAAAGGATTAATTACAGATTTGGTATGTCAGTATTTATTAATTAATACATCTGACCTGCAGTTTTAATAATTCAACTCATTACAGTTAGGCAGTAAAAGAAATATTCTCATGTTTCATATTGGTACAGAATTATTTGATGTTACTGTTTAAATTATATTGAGCCTTTAGTTCTCTTTATCCCCATTGAAGTCATGTTGATGAGGTAACAGGAATATATGTATTTACTAAAAAAATAATTTGATGAATTAAAGCTGCCTTTTATTGTTTTGTATAGTTGAAGTGCATTTAGTTGTAACAGTGATCCGCTTGCAAAGTAAATGGCTTCTGTATATCATGCTGTTTTATTGATGGCTCATCTGCTAGTAGTTTCTTACACATTTCAAAAAGTGTTTTCCAGTTAGTTATAATTCTATTCCCAAACTATACATTTCAGTGACATGATTATTTCAGCTGCAGCAGGTATAAACCCTGCAGGTACTGTATCATTCCTAAAAATCATTGCAGTATCTGTCTTCTGGCTTTTGCATTTGGACAGTTGCTCATATTGTTTCTGGATCAGGTTTCAGACCCTCTGAAGTTAACCTTACTGTATGGCTGAGCTATATCTTCCAGTTTCAGCTCAGCTTCTACTTCCAGGAGTAATCTCATTCCTTCCCTACCCCCCTCACCCTCCAGACATTTCTACTTATTACTTTTGTAAAATTTCTTCAAACGAGGTAAGGAAAAACATAGGAAAAATGACACCAAGGCCAGTCACAGTCATAATAGTATCCACTCTTTCTTCTTTCGCTTATGTGCATGTTTCATTATTAAACGTCTTGCTCATACCTTCAACCTCTCACTTACTACTTGCATGGCACCCACTCATTTCAAACACTCCCTCATAATTTCTGTTCCCCCCAGAATCTTGCTTCTCTCTGCTAGACTGCCACCTCATCTCTGTCCTCTGCCCACAAACAAAGATCTTTGAGAAGTTCTTTTATCTTAATAAATATGGCCTACTTGACAAATATGACTCCCAGTTTGGATTCAGTAGTCACAACACTCAAACTACTATGTTCACATTAACACACATAATTGTCTCATCAATGTTAACAGGATGGCTTGCAGGCACCGTACTTATTTGCCTAAGCAGGACCTTCAAAACATTCAGCCATCAAATCCTTCTCAGTAAGCAATGCACATGCAACTTTAGTACAGATGTCATGCTCCTGATGAGGAACTATCTCTCATCAATGTTAACAGGATGGCTTGCAGGCACCGTACTTATTTGCCTAAGCAGGACCTTCAAAACATTCAGCCATCAAATCCTTCTTAGTAAGCAATGCACATGCAACTTTAGTACAGATGTCATGCTCCTGATGAGGAACTATCTCTTCAAACAGAAACTTTATAATATGAGCAGGCAGCTCAGTAAACAGTAGGGGAGCCCTTACAGCAGGTGGGCCTGTAAAGATCAGTACTAGGACCTATTATTTTCCCTATTTATAAATGATATAAGTCCATCATTCCAACCTCAAATATCACTTTATATGCTGATGATATTATACACCACAGATCAAGACTCTCCGTCAATCTACGTCAAAACCTACTATAAAAAGACTTCTTACTTGTTTGTGAAAGATTCACCAAAAATATACTAGCTGTCAGTATACCTCTCAACTGTCCAGATTTTTACAAACTGTTCAGATTTTTGGCTCATATTTTTGGTCTGCTCCTCATAAAATGTATGGTTTTCTGGAAAATCACTGGGATGATCTGAGGACTGAAGTCACTAAATAATGGCATACATTTGAGTTTCAGACTTCATATCCTTCAGAAAAATGTGTGTTAAAACAAACCATGTTACTCTACCAACTTTCTAATTTTATAAGAGCAATATTTAAAATATGTCCCTATTTTTGGGCCTTTGTTCCCCCCATTTGTCAGGCTTTGTCCACATTTCTTGCACTAAGAGGTTAAGAGGTATGGGTGTCAATTTTAACAAAATTGAGGTCATGACATTTAGAACTCATGACCAAAACAGAGCAGTAGGGACACAGGAAAAAAAAAAACAAAAAATTAAGACCTCCTTAATAGTGAAAACTCCTATAGGCATTAACCACAATGCTCAGAAGTGATCACCACAAGGACACACCAATTAATTTCAACAGCCAGTTCTTTAAAAACTTATATTACTGGAGTGCTTTCTTCAAATACATGTGTTCAGAACTAATAAAAAACTAACATGTCCCTCCTTTTCTATAATTTAAATTGTCACATGACATTTCTCAGTTGCACATTCTGTCTCATTAGTCCATAGTTGATCTGTCCTTATGTTGACTGATTCAGAGTATCGTGGTTGGTGCCATTGGGACTTTTTGCTACATTTAGAACTAAAAAAAACAGTCTGCTTTTAGCCTA
The DNA here is from genome assembly GCF_019279795.1 of Protopterus annectens. Taxonomy (NCBI): domain Eukaryota; kingdom Metazoa; phylum Chordata; order Ceratodontiformes; family Protopteridae; genus Protopterus; species Protopterus annectens. The sequence goes on along the minus strand of NC_056729.1, from coordinate 697,478,387 downwards.
CTGTATATTAAAACCCCAAAAGTATAGACTTAACATTGTACAACAGTACTTATAAGTTGGGTTATCATTATGTTCCATCCTTTCTTTTGTCCACACAGAGATCATTGTAAGAAATGATGACACCCTACTCAAGGCTGTCTACTCAGGCTCAAACCATCTTACCTCAGCAGCAAGATAAGCTGTAGTTCAGATCATATTCATACCCAGAAATGAATATGCCCTCTCCATTATAATGCTTCACTCTTCACATAAAACCAACCTCAAATGAGCCACACTAAATTGCATTTGTAGATTTGATAATCTTTCCTCTAATTTAGAATGTCGGTGAACTACTCTTCAGAAGGCAAACTAGTTACCCTTCAGTTCCCATTTCACACTTCTCCATTCTACCCTTACCTTGAAAATATCACAAGCACCCCTGTGCCTCATACTCAGAAATAAACTACATATTGAATCCTCACTTTACTCACTTTGCTCCCAAAACAGTCGCACTCAAACCCTAATCCACCTTCCCTGCTGTGTAACAATGGGAAAAAACATTTTAGTAAAATAGACCCCACCAATTGCAACCAACTTCCTCAAAGTCTTAGAAAAATTATACAATGTAACAATTTCAGGAAAACACATGAACATCTTAAAAGAGGTCTACAATTACTCCTGCATTTTACACAAAAGCTAACTGCATTGCCTTCTTCAAGACTCTAACTCATATAAACAGGGTTAGCATCCCCATTTCTCTATAGTTTAGCAATGAGTGTGTAGAAATACAGCTTTTACATAAGTATAAGAATGTGACTAAATAAATATGCAAATACATTTTCCAGCCATTGCAGCCCATGATCATTCCAGCTTGTTTCACTGTAATTGTGCTTCTGTTATATACTGTATTGTTGTGCTTATGTTCTTTTACATGCAACATTGCAATTTTGCAGTGCTTACATAATTATGTATTATTACATGCTGCAGTGTAACACTTATATACTAGTGCACAGTACTTTTTAATTTAACAATGATTTTGTGATTTTGTAGTCTTGCATGCTATAATGTAATTCCCATTGTAACTTTATGCTTTTGTACCCCGGTCATATCTAAAAATGGTTCAAGGGCAAGTTCACATATCTGGTCAATTTATTTATTTGCAATTTGATTACTGGGGAAGTCCACTGGGGCAAATTGACCCATTTTCAGTGGAGGCCCGGGGAGAAAAGCTCCAAGATGCGTTATACAATTTAGATACAAATGATAGTTAATATTAAAGATCTTATGTAGAATAGTTACTCATAAATGCATTCAATATCATGCATAGTTAACAAATTCATTAAGCTTGAAGGTAGGGATCACACAGTTTCATTTGAGGAAAACAGATATGGGTTACGTGTGGAAACAGTTTACATAAAAACCTTTTAAGAAAATGTAAATACGCTTTACATACACACATCAACAGTAGAATGCTATTTACAAAATTTACAAGGTTGGGCTGTGTGAGGGTAGCTGTAGGAGGTGAGAGCTTAGAGAGAAGCTATAGAAATTGTTGAGAACTTAGATAGGCTCATAGGAAGATAACTATGAGAGCTGTAGAGCTTGGGAACCAGAGCGAGAACCCCCTTGGATTAGGTTGGGTGAAGGCAGGTACATTTCCATTTAGTGGACAGGTGTTTGAATAGTTGGGTTTTGAAGTTTTCTGAGTTTGGTATGGTTCTTAGTGTGGAGGGAAGGGAATTCCATTTTTTGCCTAGTGAGAAAGATAGAAGAAGTTGGCCAGCAGGACGTTTAGGTTTATGGATAGTAATTAAGTTCTTATTTTCAGATCTGAGAGCTCTGTTGGGTGTATGAGGGGGAAGGATGTTAGTTAGAGTGGGACATTTTGTTGGGTGAAATATGAGTCTGTGCAGTAGTGAGTTGGAGATAGTCTAGGTAGTTTGGGAGTTCAAGCTAATTCAGGGATTGTATGGTTAGGCAGTGATGGGTGGTATTTTTAGATTTAGAGGCAAATTTAGAGATTTTGTTGTAGCAGTTTTCTAGTTTAGAGCTGATAAAGGAGGACAGGTTGGTTAGGAGAGAGGTTCCGTATAATAAGGAAGGAAGAAGATAAGTCGAGGCCAGAGTATGCTTGGTAGAGTTGGAGAGAAAGTGATTATTCCTATACAGCATACCTAGTGGGTTTTCTTAATATTTTGTTGAATATGAATATCAAACTTGAGGTGTTCATCTACAGTAATGCCAAATAGTTTGGCAGAGGGGACTACTTCTATAGGTGAGTTGTTTTGACTATAGGCTTTGAAGTTGTTTTTATTGTAGGAGAGGGTCTTTGTGGGAGGGAATAGTAGAATCTTTGATTTATTTGTATTGAGAGAGAAGTAGTTTTGGCGCATCTAGTTCTCAGTTGTTGATAAGGCAGTTTGGATTTTAGTCAGCAATTCAAAGAGGTTTGAGGCAGAGCATACTAAGGTTGAATCGTCTGCGTATTGAATGATTTTAGCATCTGGAATAGTAGTGTGAAAGTTATTGATGAAGATGTTAAAAAGCATTGGCCCAAGGATGGATCCCTGTGCTACACCAGTTGGAGTAGGTAGGAAGGAAGAGATGGAGTTCTTCCATTTGACTGCCTGTGATCTGTCTGATAGATAGCTGGAGAACCAGGATAAAGCATTATGTGAGAGATTAAGGTTTGAGAGATGACAGAGAAGGTGCTTGTGGGAAACAGTATCAAAGGCTTTAGACAGATTAAGTAAAACAGTAGAAACTAAGTGGCCTGAATCTCGGGCTTGATTGATAGTTTCTAGGAAAGAGAGTAGAGTGGTTATTGTGCTTTGGCCTGGACGGAAGCCATGCTGGGTAGGAGTGAGAAGATTGTTTTGGGTCAGGAAAGGTATACGTTGGAGGTGGATGCATTTTTCTAGCATTTTGGAGATTGATGAGAGCAAAGCAATGGGGCGAAAGTTTGAGATGCTGGAATTTTTGCCTCCTTCATGAAGAGGAAGAATATAAGCTGAGCGCCAGAGTTTGGGGACGTATGATTATTTTATGGATCGGTTGATAATGATGCTGATTGGGAGTGCAATGCCATCAGCAGCACATTTTAGGAAGGAAGAGGGAATATTGTTGGGAGCGTTAGAGCAAGGTTTAAGTTTGGACAAAAGTTTTTTTATAAAGTTAGTGGAGATGGGTTTGAGTTCAAACAGATAAGGTGAGTTAGAAGGGGGAGAGTGTAGAGCAGTTGGGTTATTATTGGGAAATGTTGGTGAGGGTAGTAATAGTGTCTATGAAAAATGAGTTAATTTCAGAGCCTAGTTCAAGATCAGATTTACTTGGGTCAGGACAGGGATTATTCTTGGAGCCTGGATTGAGGAGTGAGTTTACTGAGTTCCAGAATTTTTTGGGGTTTTTATTGTTATTGGACTGAAGTTTGATATAGTAGGATTTTTTGTCTTTGGTGATTAGTCATTTTGCACGGTTGCGGAGCTGTTTATATTGGAGCAAAGTATTGGCCAGTTTATTGTTTTGGTAAAGCTTCCATAGTTTGTCTCTGTGGTGCATAATCTGTTTTGTCTCTTTGGATAGCCAAGGAGCAGTTTTCATTTTTATCCTTTTGTTTCTTAGTGGGGTTAGTGAGTTTAAAGTATCAAGGAAGACATAGTTGAAGTATTATATAGCCTTGTCAAGGGGAAGGATGTTTAGAATTTGCCAGTTCATTTGTTTGAAAGTATTTGAGAAGGTAGTTGGGTTGAAGCTACTGAGGTTACGAGTTTGAATGTACTGATGCTGGTGTGGAGAGGAATTAGTTGAGCGATGCATGAAGGCTGGGAGGTGGTTGATAAAGGTATCAGGAATTGTGCCAGAATTGGTTATTTTATTTGGATCTGAGACGAGGATCCAATCTATGGTGGATCTGGGAGGGTTTATTTTGTTAGGTTGAGTGATGGAGAGGATTATTTGAGTGAAGTTATAGAGGTTAATGGATAGGGAGGGAGAGGGGCAATTGATTTTATTCCAGTCAATATTCACATCACCAAGGATATAAGTTTCATAGCTAATTTCAGTAGAGGCCCATAGGAGAATATTTTCGAGTGTAGAGATATTGTTACCAGGTGAGATATATAGGGCAATGATGCAGATATTTTTATGTTTATTTAGTTTTAGAATTCCAGCAGTTAGTCAACAAAAATTAAATAAATATATTTCAGAATTTCTGATTTTACATTTGTTTTTACTTAACTTGGACTTCGGCTGCATCAGTTTATTCATCAGTTGTAGCAGTCTGTTTCCATGCTATTCTTCTGTATGAACCCACACTAAGAGGACATCATTTTTATTTACAACACCCTCCAAGTCTTCATTTACTTGGGCAACAGCTCTTTGTAACATCTTTAAAGTTGACAAAATACCAAGTGGGAATTTAAGGAGCGTCTACCTTCCTAATGGCATATTGTACACAACTTTGGGCTTTGTTCATCTAGCCTTATTTGCTAAAAATCTTGGCTTGTAGTCAGCACTAAAAATAGCATAGCATTTGGTGCTCTTCATATCACTTATTTTATTGTAAACACAGACTACCTTTTCTCCTTTAAATACTTTATAGGTTCATAAGTTCATAGGTGTGTACTAGGCTAATGGCCCTGGAGCCTTTACAAGCCTAGCCCATATGATTACCCTGGCATTGTGCCACCCGACTTTAGTTCCCAGTGCCTCTGTTGAGTAGAGCCACTGGAGTGATCCCCAGGGTGAATTTTCTATTTCCTATCCACTCATCAAGATTTTTCTTGAAGAAGGACAGTGAGGTGCTCTATTTGACATGTATGGAAAGTCTATTCCACAGCATGGGAGGTCTCTGGGTTATGAGCCTGTCCCTCCAGCATGTTCTGTTGATTGTGGTAATGAGGCGGAAGTCTCTGGAGCATGTGGTGTGGAGGGATTGGGATTTCTTTAGATGTAGCATTTCTAAGAAAGCTGGGTCAGACATGGCTTTGTAAGTCAAGCAGAGATTGCCTCTAAGTAGGTGATATGAGACAGAGAATAGTTGGAGTTTTTTGAGTCTCTCCATATAGGACAAGTGTTTAAGGCCTAGGATCCTCTTTGTGAGGTACTTTTGCAGCCTCTCCAGTTGTTGCAGGTGTCTAGTGAGGTACAGTGGATATAAAAAGTTTACACACCCCTGTTAAAATGCCAGGTTTTGTGATATAAAACAAATGAGACCACAATAAATAATTTCAAAACTTTTCCCACCTTTAATGTGACCTATAGCCTGTACAATTCAATTGAAAAACAAATTTGTTCTGGGAAAAAGTATAAAAAATAAAAAACGTACAATATGCTGGTTGTATAAGTGTACACACACACTTAAACTAATACTTTGCTGTGTGACACCCTTAAACTAATACTTAATTGAAGCACCTTTTGATTTAATTACAGCATTCAGTCTTCTTAGGTACATACCTGCCATCAATTAAAGAGACTCTGATTAACCCCAAATAAAGTTCAGCTATTCTAGTAGGATTTTCCTGACATTTACTCAGTTACCTGCTACAGCAAAAGCCATGGTTCGCAGAAAGCTTGCAAAGCATTAAAGTGATCTCATTGTTGAAAGATATTAGTCAGGAGAAGGGTACAAAAAAATTTCCACAGCATTGGATATACCATGGAACACAGTGAAGACAGTCATCAAAAAGTGGAGAAAATATGGGAACAACAACGACGTTGCAAAGAACTGGACATCCCTCCAAAATTGATGAAAAGACAAGATGAAACTGAAGAGGCTGCCAAGAGACCTACAGTAACACTGAAGGAGCTGCAGGAATTTCTGGCAAGTACTGGTTGTGTACTACATGTGACAACAATCTCCCATATTCTCCAAATGTCTGGACTATGGGGTAGGATTGCAAGAGGGAAGCCTTTTCTTGCATAGAAAAACATCCAGGCCCAGCAAAAATTTGCAAAACAATACATCAAGTCTCCTAAAAGCATGTGAGAAAATGTGTTATGGTCTGATGAGAGCAAGGTTGAACTTTTTGGCCACAATTCCAAAAGGTACGTTTGGCGCAAAAACAACACTTCGCATCACCAAAAGAACACCATCCTCACAGTGAAGCATGGTGGTGGCAGTATCATGCTTTGGGGTTGCCTTTCTTCAGCTGGAACTGGGGCTTTAGTTAAGGTGGAGGGAATTACGAACAGTTCCAAATAGCAGTCACTTTTGGCCCAAAACATTCAGGCATCTGCTAGAAAGCTGAAGATGAAGAGGAATTTCACCTTTCAACATGACAATGACTCCAAGCATATATCCAAATCAACAAAAGAATGGATTCACCAGAAGAAAATTAAAGTTTTGGAATGGCCCAGCCAGAGCTCAGACCTAAATCCAACAGAAAATCTGTGGGGTAACCTGAAGAGGGCTGTGCACAAGAGATACCCTCGCAATCTGAAAGATTTGGAGTGTTTTTGCAAAGAAGAGTGGGCAAATATTGCCAAGTCAAGATGTGCCATGCTGTTAGACTCCTACCCAAGAAGACTGAATGTTGTAATTAAATCAAAAGGTGCTTCTGCAAAGTATTAGTTAAGGGTGTGAACACTTATGCAACCAGCGTATTGTACATTTTTTATTTTTTATATTTTTCCCCCTAACAGATTTGTTTATTTTTCAATTGAATTGTACAGGTTATAGGTCACATTAAAGGTGGGACAAGTTTTGAAATAATTTATTGTGGTCTCATTTTTATATCACAAAAACCTAGCATTTTGACAAGGGTGTGTAAACTTTTTATATCCACTGTACATGCCGAATGGGGCATTGTACTCGATGATTGGCCTAATGAGGGAAGAGTAGACGGAGACAATGAGCTCTTTCTTCCTGGATGAAAAACCCTTAGTAATGAAATGTGCCACATAGAAGGACTTTCTGACCACAGTGGTGGTCAAAAAGAGAGGTTGCTGTCAACCTGTGTTCCCAGATCTCTTATAATGCCTTCTGTGTTCAGTGGACTGCCATCGATGTGGTAATTCATGGGAACTGGGTTTTTCCTAAAGGGGATGACAACACAGTTTCTGGCATTGAACTTAAGGCCATGGTTCTGACATCAGTCGCTGGTCTCAGTGAGGCCTTTCTGTAGGATGTCAACATCACTTGGGGAGTTAATAATAGCTTCAGAAAACAGCAGCTTGCAAGTACGGCAGGTGCAACGGCAAAAGTATAATTCCAAACAAAAAGCTGAGCCAGCACCAGACCAGACACATTAGTAAAATCCTGTATTGAAGAGCAGAGATATCAGACCGTTTCGGCGCAGAGCCTTCATCAGTGATACTACAAATAACAGATTACACAGTTTAAATATTCATGCCCCCTCACTTCCTGTGATATCACATCTCATTTATTTAAAGCAATATTATAATTTGTCATTGAGCCCCAGTGTGAAAAGTGCACCTAGATTGACAATCCATCTGGTTTCCTTATAATTTAATAAGGAATGCCAACCCCTCTTACATTTTCTATCCCTCTGTACTTTATCAATGATGGTGAACCTAAATCTAGCAGTAGAATGTGATTGACAGTGCCTATACATGGCACTGATAATGTGTTTGTTACGAATGTCACTCATATGTTCTGATATTCTCAAACGAATGGGTCTGGACGTTTGTCCCACATAAAAAGAGGGACAGGTACAACTAGCCAAATAAATGACCCAGTCTGATCCACAGCTGGCATAGAAATGAATATCATATGCTTGACCCATATTCTGACTAGAATATTGCCAGAACATTGCCAGTTTTCCTTCTGTAGAGGCAAGACACTGGGATCCTATTTCTCTTATTACAAAGATTATGGAATAAATAAGAATTATGCAGATCAATTAACAATCACTGGAGAGAAATTAGTTGGGTCTTTTCCATGTGAGCACTGCTCATTATGCCAATATATCTGTAAGTCTAAACAATGACTGGTTCATTTATTTGGCTAGTTGTACCTATAGCTGTTTGCTACCTGTGCCGCCTAATTATTTTGCTTAAGAACATTGCTGCATTTTTCTTTGAGTCACCATAAATTATTTATTGATATCAATATCTACATTACCCAGTCATAAATGCCTGGCGTTGGGTAATTGAGTGTTACAATACACTGGTTTAGTTTGAAATTCTAATGTTCTGTTTTTTGCTATCAGGGACAAAATAGCAGGATTACTGTTTAAAGCTATTTACAAACAAATGTCTGTATTTATATGTCTATTAATATTTGCTGCTATTCTACCTTGTCATCTGGGGTTAATTTCTGAACAGTAAAGCAATGTTTTTCGTTTTTCCTGGTATTTCTAAACAGTGATTGTATTATTTTTTTTTAAATACCAGTGTAGATGAGCTGTAGTGTAGCAGATAAGCTGTTGTAAAGGGACATAATAGGCTGCCAGTTATATAAGGAAAAACAGAGGCACGAAATGTTGTTTTTCTCTAAATTTGTCTATGGAAACAATAATTTGTTATATCTATAGCTGTTTTACAGATGCATAACCACTCTCCTTATTAACCGTGTTTGTCCAAGTCACTCAGATGAACAGAAAAAGACTTTAAAATGGGCGAGGACATATATGCTCTGTAGGCATGGCAGGCAGACAGTGTATTTCGAGTTTGTGCTGTAGGCACTATTATGAGACTGTACAGATCATGCTGTGGGTGCAAGTGAGAGTCTTACAGGATGATGGAGAGTTTCTGTAGCTGAAGTTCATCCAATGTGTTTAAGAAATGGACATGAGTTTTGAAGGTCTTGTTACATGCTATGGTATTTTTTTAGAGTGAGTTGATTCTCAGTAAATTTAGTTTTGGGTTTCCAGGAATATGCCTTGAGGTAAATGATAAAGCACAGCTAGCATAATAATTAAGGTCTTCACCTCCCATGCACAAGGTACAGGTTTGACCCTGACCAAAGGCCAGTACCTATATGGAGTATATGTTCTCCCTGTCTCTCTGTGATGTTTCTCTTACCAAACATAGACAAATGCTGATGAGCAGTGTGTCGGTTAAAAACGACGCATTAGCTGGAAAACATTAACAAACTGGTGAAGGAAATAGACTGGAAAAAATGAAAAAAGTCCACAAGCGGCAGGTAAAATCCAAGAAATAATCAGGTTTTATTCCAAGAGAAAAGGATAATAAAAGTTAGCGCTTTTGTCTTGCTTTAATGAGCAAGACTTCTACAGACTAATGAGACTGACATAACTTGCCATATTTAAATGAATAAAATAATCACATGACTATCTCAATTAAATTGATTAAAAAACTAAAGGGTGCAGTACTTCACATAAGGAATACATCATCTAAAAATCTAGTGTAATAAGTTATGTTTTCACTAAATGTGTTGTTATTAAAAATATATTGCTGCTCCCCCAGTGGGCCATCACTATAATAGTGAAGCTGCCACCACATGGAGAGCCCATAGTGACACCTGATTTTTGTAAAAAATATCTCTCATTAAACATAAAGTAGTTCTTAGATAGAATCACGTCTAAGAATTCTTGAACCAAGCGGAACGTGACCTTAGAGGTGGTCCACAGTCTTTGAAGCTAGACTTGCAAGAGTTACTATGGCAAATAAAAGTGAATGCCTATAATATGCCATTCTTAAATTATTTGTGCTCATTAGCCTGTGGCTTAAAATTAAGGAGTTTGCAAAGATAAAATAAGCAGGTGTGTGATTCAACATCTTTGCTAACTTTATTAATTCAATTTATTTACGTATTTGCTTAACATAAATAATGCATTCTTGTATTTTGGATGAGTTTTAATGAGTTTTTAACTAGTTTTAAAATATGTTTATAACACATCCTTCAGGTTATTCTCTATTCATAGTAATTTATATTACTTTATATTACTTCATGGTTTTTACTATTTTATGTTTTTTATTATTTTAAGGTATTTTACCATTATCATATTTATGTACTAATTTTGCACAGTTTCTACTGGTCTCGATGAATTTGGTAATTCTGTAATGAATTTATTAGAGCAATGTATTTTAGATGAGTAGTTAACTTCCTTTTGTGATGTACTGTTCCTTATGTGAAGTACTGCACCTTTTAGTTTTTCAATCAATTTAATTGAGGTAGTCATGTGATTGTTTTATTCATTTAAATATGGCAAGTTATGTTAGTCTCATTAGTCTGAAGAAGTCTTGCTCATTGAAGCAAAATGAAGGCGCTAACTTTTATTGTCCTTTTGTCTTGGAATAACATCTGGTTATTAGCTAGAAAACATTGATGGAAGTTGCCATGCATGGAGAATTTAGGTCTGGAAGTACATATCACATATAAATGGCTACAGGCCACCCTCACAAACTCAGGAAACCCACACAGCCTTCCTGAAGACACTGGAGGGTATAAATGTATCACCAAACACCATCATATTGGGTGACTTCAACTACCCGAATATAGACTGGGAACATTACTCAAGCCCAAACTTTCTAGCCCAAAGGTTCCTGGAGTTCATAAATTCAAATGCCATGGAACAACTAGTCACCGTCCCCACAATAGGAGAAAATATACTAGATCTCATCATCACGAACATGGGGACAAAATGCTCCACACTCATTGGTGAGATCAGATCATAAACTAATCTCACTAGAAATCCACATCCCCCCCCACCCCAAACAAAAGACCACAGTGAAGAACTTCTAAAGCAAACTTCACACTACTCAAGACAGGTGTGGTATCCTTCAAGGCCCCGAGCCAATGGAAACCACAAAATGCCTTCTATGAGCACCTTCAGGACTGCATGGATCAGGCAATCCCAAATAAAACCAAGACTCTTTCCACAGTCTGGTGGACCCCAGCCATAAACAAACTTTACAATAAGAGGAGAAAGCTATTACATAATAGAGCAAAATCCCAAAAAGGGAAGGCATCTTTGATCAGCACTACCTCATAAAATCATCCAAGGCCAACTTTGAGAGAAAAATTGCCATAGATTCAAAAGACAATCATAAGGCCTTCTTCAGCTATGTTAGAAACCTGGGTGGAAACTCCCAGATATGCTCAGAATTAGTCCAAAATGATACAAAATCACTGAACCCACAGACATTGCCAACATACTGGCAGACAGGTTTAGTGCAAACTTCAGTAGCCTCCCAGACATCTCAAATAAACACAGCATCAATGGGACCGGATGGGTCCCCCCGTGTGTTACATGAACTCAATGAAGAACTAAACGGCAGCTGTTTAATCTTAGCCTCACCACAGGATATGTGCCCAAGGGTCTGCAAAGCTATGGAGAGGATCATAATGGAACTCATAAACAAGGACATAGGGGACTTGCAGACCTTGAACCCAACCCAGTTTGGCTTTGTCAAGGGCAGATCTTCTTCTAAACAGTCACCAAGGCCATTGATGAATGTCACAAGATAAGGACAGAACCCACAGGGTTAGAGTTGCTGGAGCCATGTCAGACTCCAAGCTGGTTACAAGTGGCAAACATAGGAGGACTATGGCTGACAAAGTTGATGACTGCAAATTGGGTGCCATAGTGGATAGTACATCGGACACAGACATCCTTCAGAGGGGTCTCAACTGATAGCTGGTGCCAGAGCCATGGCCTGAAGTTAAATGCAAAAGGTGTATAGTCATACCCTTCAGGAAAAACAAGGTAACCCCAAGCTACCATATAGGTGGCAACCCACTAAGCACAGAAGAGGTTATCAGGGACCTGGGGACCCAGGTTGACAGTGGCAAGTGGTTCTACATTGCCCACCTGATCATGAAGGGATTCACATCCAGATCAAGTGAGGTCATTGTTGTACTCTTCACTTATCAGACCAATGATCGAGTACAATGCCCCATTCGGGATGTATCTCACCCAACACCTGCAGCAATTGGAGAGACCCCAAAAGTTCCTCACCAAAAGGATAAAGGGACTCCAAAACCTGTCATATGCTGCCAGACTGAAGAAACTCCAACTCTATTCAGTTGCATACCGTCTGCTCAGAGGTGACCTGTGCCTGACATACAAGGCCATGACCAACCCAGAATTAATGGACATGCTCCACCACAAAACATCCAAATCCACCAAAACCACTAGAACAAGAGACTTAAACCTTAGATATAAATAGGACATGCTGGAGGGATAGATTTATCACCCAGAGACTAGAGCACCGCTGGCTCTGTTCAAGAGAAATCTTGACCGGTGGTTGGGAGATCAATCATCTCTGTGTCACTACTGGACAGAGGCACAACAAACTAATGGGCACAGTATTTCTAACATAAATCCCCTAGGGCAGTTAGCCTAGTATAAACCTATGAACCTATGAACCTAATACCCCCAATTTTAATTTCTCACATTTGTTACTAAGGTGTGTTTGGCAGTTATTTAAAATTTTTCAGATGTTGTTAGTTAGACATTTTGGAAACATTGCACTTTTACAGTAAACCCGAAGGTCATGTAAATTAGCTATATATCTAAATTCAGTTAGCCTTTTTTGATAAGGTGGAGGATTTCTTTCTCAGTGTAACCTGTTGAGGTTACAGACGGTTACTTGAACATGCATGCAACACTCTTCACTCGGATTAAAGGAAAACTGTCACTGCCATAGTAGTCACCACAATAAATGCTGGTTGGGGAAGACTGCTTTCATAGTGTAGCTAATTTGGTTATGTAGTATAAGGTGATTTTTGCCCATTTTGAGAATAGTGTCCTTGGTAATCATTGCAAGTCACCTTTGTGATGGACTCTTGCATATTAATGAGGGTACTGAGCTCTGTGATTTCTGAAGGTTTGATTAGTTTGGACTGCAGTGCCTCTACAGTAAAAAGACTGCATGAATTGGACACTGAGCTCCATAGCCATCGTGAGTGGAACTTGTAGCCAGTAAAGTGGCCATTTTATGTGCTGACATGTTGTGATAAACGTGTCCCACTTCTTCATGCATGTCTGATTGCATAAGGGAGCCTCAAAGTATGATGGTAGGTGTGGAGATGAAGGCATACATTTTTGGGAATTGTTGACTCACTTGTAAATCAGTTTCAGGTATTAAAAACAACAGAATAACAGTATGGCAGTTAAAGTAAATTATCATGATTTCCTTTGCTTTTAAGAACTATATGTCATAAATTGCCATGCTCCATCCTCTACTCCTAATGATTACTGACAATACTTCTGCCCTCTCTCCAGAATGAAATATGCATTATAATATTCAGTAGTTTCTATCCCAAGGAGATCAAGAGTTAAGAATCTAGTTTCCTATATCATATTATATGCAGACATTCTACCTTGTCATCTGGGGCTCATTATTTTTCTTTTGGAAAGGACTGTCATTTAATTTATGAACAGCAAAAGGTATTGTAGAGCTTTGAGTTTAACCTATGCTGATATTTGCTAGTCAAAATAGTGTGAATCCAGGTGTCTGCAACCAAAATGTGTAATGTAACATTTCATTCTGGAAGTATAGTAAAAAGATTTTCTTACCAATAAAATTAATTTTAAACTAATTAATATCAGATTCTTTTTTAAGCAGGATCAAATGGGTCTGTATTTGCACTACCTGAATGTTGCACAATAAATGCAAATGTTGACTTGTTTTTTCCATTCACTCCAACTTTCGAGATATGCAAATAAAGGTGACTTCCTTGAATCTGGATAACTAAGTTTACATTGCACAGTATTTATACTTTTAAGTATGACTAAAGCACTACTTGTTACATTAAGACAGTGATTTAATAATGGGATTTACCCTAAATTCAGATTTAGGGTGGCACAGTGGTTAGTATTGCTATTTCATGGTGATTGCCCCAGTTTAGTTCTTTGGCTATATCTTACATATGGAGTCTGTATGCCCTCAGTAACTGATTGTGTGCTTACAACATTGTTATTATTGTGATGATTTGTGGGGACATCACTCTCCCCAAAGGGGATGATGATGCATTTTTTGGCATTTAGCTTGAGGCCATGTTTCTGGCACTGGTCATTTGTTTGGGTGAGACTATCTTATTCAGAATTGTTTTATTAAGTCAGTAATGTAAATTCTTTACTTTATTGCAAATTTGTTGGCTTATTTTTGTGGATTATAGTGCGTAAGACTGATAATGTTGACATTTTACTTACTTGGACTGCTGGAGTGGTTTTCCCAGTGAGAATTGGTAGTACTGTAGTGAATAACTAAAATGACAGTGGTAGTTTGTGCCAGTTTTTTCTTTGCAAGTGAATGAGTTTTCGTAGGTAGCATGTAAAGTAAACAGTGTTTGACTTGATGGTAGGGCTGTGATTAGGTTATTGAAAGCTACCATCCTTGTAGCAGTAAGAAACTGTTGCTTACATGCTAACCATACATGTTCACAGCTCTATCACAGAGCATCTGAATTTCATGAATTATATGAAGAACTTTTCAAAAGGCCCAGTATTAGTGGCACAAAGTACAATCCAACAGTCACAGTAAATGTGATGTGCTTTACGCGTAATGGCTGTTTTCAAGAGTAATGGCATTAGTACTACAAGGGAAACAAAGCGCCTCATTGGCCCTCCTCAAATGCAATTTGGACAACTGTATGGGTAACTATAAATTCACCCCAGGATTTCTACCTGTGTCTCTCCTGCCTGGATATTTTTGTGTTACATTGTGGATGTAAAATGCTTCCTCCAACACCATTAACATATACTACAACTACGGCTAGTTTTAATTTTTATTTCCTTATTTTTTTAATGTAAATTGTTAGCCATTGTTTTAAAAATAATAAATATAACTAGGAATAAAGTAGCTAATAGTAGTTACTCCTTTTTTACTTTTCAGCATGGCTTTTGTATCATGCCAAAACAAAAGTGGTACAATGAAAAGAAAAATAGCGGATGAAAGGAGAGTGTTTCAGGAGAGATGGACTGACGACTACTTCTTTGTTGAATCTAATAATAAAGCGCTTTGCTTACTATGCTGAGAAGTGGTATCCGTTTTCAAGGACTACAATTTGAAAAGGCATTATGTTCAAATGCACCCAAAATTAAGTGAATTGCAAGGAGTGTGCTATAGACAAAAAATATTAGATTTAAAAAAAATATCTTACATTCCAACAACCGCGGTTTTGAAAATCAAACACTCAACCTGATTCTTTAGTCAAGGCAAGTTATGTTGTAGCAGATTTAATTGCTAAAAACTCTAAGCCATTTGCTGATGGTGAATTTATTAAAGAATGTCTTGAAAGTGTAGCAGACATAATTTGTCCTGAAAAAAAAAATCAGATTTTTCAAAAATAAGTTTATCACACCAGACAATCGCTAGGTGTGTGGAAGATATAGCCAAATATATTGAAAATACTTTGGAATATCGGTCTGCGACTTTCAAGTTTTACTCCATAGCTTTGGATGACAGCACTGATGTTACAGATACGACACAACTTGCCATATTTATTTGTGGTATTGACAACGATTTCAGTATTACTGAAGAACTGGCCTGTTTCCACTGAAAGATACAACGAAGTCTGCTGATCTATATAAAGCAGTAACACAAACACTGGCAAGATTTTCCTTGACCATCGAAAACCTGTCTGGCATAGTAACTGACGGTGCTCCAGCTATGGTTGGAAAGAAGGAAGGACTAACAACACTGATGGAAGAAGATGCAAAACAGATCAGTAATGTGCATTTCATGAAGTACCACTGCATTATACATCAAGAAAATGTGTGCACACAGACTTTAAAAATGGAAAATGTTATGAATGTTGTTATTAAAACAATACATTTTATAAGATCCAGATGATTAAATCACCGCCAGTTTCAGGAGTTTCTGAATACTTTGGAATCTACCTATGGAGACATTGTGTACTTTACTGCAGTTAGGTGGTTAAGCCGCGGAAAAATGCTGAAATGTTTCTATGATTTGAGAAATTAAATAAAGTGTTTTATGGAGTCAAAAGGAAGGCCTGTACCCGAATTTGAAAATGCAAACTGGATGGTTGATTTAGCATTCTTAGTAGACATCACTGCTCATTTAAACAACCTGAACCTGCACTTCTAAGGTGAAAATCTACTAATAAATGACATGTTTCAAACAGTGCCGGCATTTGAAGTGAAAATGAAATTATGGCACTGTCAGATTAAGAAAAATAACTTCATTCACATTGAAACACTGTCTGAACAAAGCCACGTAAATACTGAAAAATATGCATTAATTAATAGTTTATCACAGGACTTTGAGAGTAGATTTCAGGATTTCAGAAAACACCAACATCATTTCAGTATATTTGCTACTCCATTCTCAGTTGACATCAACGTGTTGCCTGCAAACCTGCAACTGGAATGCATAAAGTTGCAGCCAAATATACCACTTAAAGAAAAGTTTCTGCAAGTGTATTTATTGGACTTTTATAAGTTGTACCTGCCTAAAGACAAATATCCGTCACTTCACAAAATCTCTGTTGGGGAGTACATACATTTGCGAGCAAATTTTTTTCTCGTATGAAGTATACAAAAAGTAAAATCAGAACTAAAATTTCAGATGAGCATCTTGAAGATACTCTTCGCATCTCTGCTACCTCTATCAAAACAGATACAGATGCACTGGTATCAAAAAGACAGGCTCAGTGTTCACATTAAAAATGTTATGCTCATAATGTTTATGTTTATTGCACAAAAGAACAATCTTGATTTGACAGCCTGAACCTCCTGATATGGACACTTTACAAAAGTATAACAAGAACTTTACTAGGACCAATATGTTTGAATTCTGCAAAGGTCTATGCCTGGCTGTACCCTTGTGAACAGATTTTATGAATAAACATTGCCACTATTAATAATATTGAAATCTGTGAAAAGTAACAAACACTGGAAAACCCCTTTCAAATTTTCAGCAAACACTGGGAAACGACTCAAGTTGGAGACATACAGTGAGCTAAGGAAGAAGTACAAAAAGGTGTCATCTGATGATGCTATGCCTCACTGGGTGGATCTGTACAAGTCGTCAGCTGAAATGTGCACTCATGCATATTGGAGAGGCAACTGCAAAAAAGCAGGTGTGAGATTACCTTGTGAAATTGAAGTGTGTTGTCACATATTATCATTCTTGCAAGCTGTGCATCTCCACTGATACACCTTTTTTCATCTTTAGACCAGCCTCACCAAATAGCAGTTCAACAGCAACAGATGTGGCAACAGCTTCATACGCAGAATATTCCCCACTTTATTGGTGCCACAGAATGATGAAAAGCAGAGACTTTTGCTGTGGATTACTTTTGTAGTGCCAGATGTAGTCATGATTTGCATAATTTCAAGGACAGATTCCAAAGATATTATGTAAGGACTGCTCAGTTTGATAATACCATTTAAGATGGCAAATAGAAAACTGTGGGAACCATCCGCAAAGTGAAATTGTTTGTTTTGAGTGCTGAAGGACAGAGAATTGTAGGTCTTATCATTCCTGCAAGCTGTGCATCTCCACTGATACACATTTCATCTTCAGACCAGCCTCACCAAATAGCAGTGCAACAGCAACAGATGTGGCAACAGCTGCATCCGCAGAGTATTCCCCACTTTATCGATGCCACAGAGTGATGAAAAGCAGAGGTCCAACATCCCAGTAGTGACGACATACCTACTGCAATGGAATTGGAAACAGAAGAATACATCAGCACCTTGGCCAACATATGGACATTAAGGACATGACAGAAGACGTGGACATCTTTAAGAAACCAACAAAATCAAGCAGTATGATCTTATAAAAATGGAAGGGTTCCGTACCTGTTTATTTGTAAAAAAAAAAAAAAAAATGACCTAAGATGTTCGAGTTAATTGTTACATTAAGATTTAGATTTAGAATGACAATTAGAATTTTAAGGCAAATATTAGGCATTTATTACATTTATTCATTGTTGGAATGCAACTACAGTACAGCCAGGAGGTCAACTTTGGATGCCCATGGCAGCAAAAAAGTTAACTATATGATATATTTTATATGCTGCCCCAAGACAATTTCTATTTACTCAATGCGGCCCCGGCAAGCTAAAAGGTTGTACACCCTTGTTCTAAGCATTTACTGACAACAATCTGATTTGCACTTATGTCTTATTGCCTCTGATGCATTTCAGTCTTCATTGTCGCAACTGTTTGCAAATTCTTTTAAACACATTTGTTTTTTCCCATCATCACATCATCATCACCACCATCAGCCCCCTTTTCCCACTTTTTCTACATGGGGTTGGGGTATCGTGTTAACTGTTGCCAATTCTCTCGATTCAGTGCCACACTCCTGCCTTCTTCAACACTCATGCCTGACTGTCGCAGATCTTGCTTCACACAATCCATTCACCTCTTTGCTGGATATAATTGTTTCTTCTCAAATGGTTCTGCTTAGCACACATTCTAAAAAGATTGATTAAAAGTAGGAAGATGCTTCTATTCATGATTGCAACCACACCTAATTAACCAGGCTTAAATTTCAGCTGTGCAATATTTTCTGTGCATCACATACCTCTCTCTTTCTTGTCTGCATGTTTATTGCATTTGTATTCTATTTAACATACATCATTTGTCTCAGATAATTCTTTGTACACTGGTAATTTTACTTATTCTGCATATATCCAAAGCTTTTGATAAGGAAATGCCTGCTTTTTTTAAAAATTTGCCCCTCGCTTAAACATTTCATACCCAATTTTCTTACTTTTGTGTTATACATCTTAATGAATAACGATTTTACATCCTAGGATTCAGAAAACCTCCTGTTTGTCTGCACAAAGTGCCCAAATAGGGTTGGTCTGTTAGCGACATGGGCAGAAGTTCCATTTCAGAGACATTGTACAGCTGCAGTTACTTGGTCATTACCATTTAACTGAACACTGTGCTGTCAGAACTAACTGCACAATTCTTCTTCCTCTCAGCTCATGCATCACATTGCAAAGGTACCCTCATGCATACAGACACATGTACACTCAGACACCCACTTGTGCACACATATATACACACACACACACACACACACACACACACACACACACACACACACACACACACACACACACACACACACACACACACCTCAATTTATTCACATTCAAGTTCATCACTTGCTCATGCTCATAGAAACACTCACACAAACACCTGCACATATGCTTCAACAGACAGACAGACAGACACACACACACACACACACACACACACACACACACACACACACACACACACACACACACACACACGTGCTCCTAAATGAATGGGTGAATTACGTCTTTTGGCATAATGCACTTTTTCCTCCTAAACTAAACTTTTACTCGACCAAGCAAATTGGGAGCTGTTAACATTTCTGGTGAGAGCATATAGCTAATTAACATTAACCACTCCCCTGGACTGCAGCATTAGTATGTGGTTTACCGCCTAAGACCGTTCTCCATGCTATATTCCCCATGAGGCGAAAACCAGAGAGGTAGACCAGTCTTTGAATCAGAAAGCTTTATCATGATGCAGAAACCATCTTGAGATAAGGCTTCCACAGTGAGGTAAGTCTTTCTGACTCCCCTGTAGTCTTTGGCGTTAGTCTTCAGGTCAGTAAAATAAGCATCTGTAGTCTCTGTGAGCAAATGTCGGATAAATAGCAAATTCCTTCTTGGTTCATAATAATCAATGAATTTCTGTCTAAATGCTGCTAATTTATAGTTTCTTCATCAAGAAAAGAAAGTTAGCTGTCTTTATGGCTTCCTCCCCACAGAAATGTTGAAATGTCACAAACTCTTATCTTTTTTCTGGCTTTTTTTGGTAATCTTTTCATATTTGATAGTTTTCAGCCTGATTTCCATGTAGCCCAAGAATTAATTATAGGAACTTGCAAGCTGAAACCATATTTTCTAGTGTAAAGTGTAATTATGTACCTCTAACCAGAGGAACTCTTAAAATCAAATATATTATGTCATCTCTGAAGATACATCTCTTTTCTAGCAGATATTTTTCAACATCTGAAAACATAAATTTTGACTAGTAAATAAATAAAACAGAGATACAGGATGCACATTGTAACCTGTCTGATATATGTAATCAGACTACATGTGCACCGTACTGAGAAAGAAAGTAAACACATGGCATGCAAATTCCTGTGGCTAACTCAATGCATTAAAGCTGTAAGTACTATATACTACAGTTACACACATTTAGAAAAATTGTGTAAGTAACCATCTTCACTGTACTTCAGATCTGCTTAATAGCTTTTTTGTTCTATGAATCAGTTTTAAATTCTGCTGCTAAGAAGTATGCTGATAGAAAAGGGAAGGAATGTTAATGTTATCTTCCATGCTGCATACTTACTAGTTACCAGGAGAATAAGTCAGTTCCATTAATAAAGCTGAAGAAACTACAGTGCCAAAAGCAAATGCATAAAGCACAAAAGGGCGAAAACTTAAACTGTAAGTGCTTTTTTGGGGGTGGGGCAAGCCCTTCTGCTCTTACAATGTGAGGACACGCCCCCCACACACCCAAACTTATATGGGTCTATATTAGATGATCGAATTTTCAAACGTTTGACCGTCATATGGTCGACACCATATGATCAAATTTTTAAAAGTTTGAACATCTAATATAACAAAAATAAACTACACAAATAACCTACCTGAACGTTTTAAGCAGGGGGCAAGCCCCCCCCTGCACCCCCCACACCCCCTGCTCTTTAAATATACCAACTCTGAGATTGCACTACAGTGCAGAAAAGGGAAAGCTTCCCATTCCGCACTGTACGGAGATCTCTGTTAAAACGTTTGAACTTTCAAAATTTCGATCATATGGTGTTGACCATATGACAGTCGAACTTTTGAAAGTTCGCTTATCTAATATAAACCCACTTTTATATACCATTTTCACAGTCACACAAACAAGAAAGAAGTCTCCCAAAAGAAATAAATTGCTGCAAGACACACATAGAAACCATAACAGTATTCATTTTGAATGGAAAACAGTCACTGGAATTTTACAGACTTGTGACCTGGCCCCTGATGTTTGCAAAAACCTATAGAAGTAACTATATATGCTAGGTTTAAACTAATAACCAAATGAGATCTGCAGTTATATTGAATTCAAATGCCAGCTTTGTTGCATAGAGAGATAAAGCCCTGACTATAACACAAGTAACTAGAGTTCAGTTTGTGGTTCTGTGGACAGTTGTATCTGGCAGGGGAAGAGAAAGAAATGATAATGTGTACACTTAATAATCTTTCCCATGGGCAGTGTTTGAAAGGAGGTCTGCGGGTGGAGCATACCACTCATTCTGGATGGGGGGGGTGCTGCAGCCAGAAGAGAGCAGGAGATGTTTTGAGTTGTAGGCAGGTTGGGGCAATCCTACCCCCAGGTCAAATTCGTCTCCCAGTAACCAAATGTCATCACAGTAACCCAGTCTCAACCTCAAGAAGGTGTCAACGTACAGAGGGAGTAAGGTCACTTACTAAAGTAACCAAAGCCATTGTGAGCAAACATTTATGACTATTTGGGTTCATTTCTGTCCCACACTAGAGTGGGGCTGGCAGCCTTCAGTCTGGTAGGGTATACACCTCAATACAACTATGGATTGAATGGAGGATGATTTAAGGAGTAGCTATGATGCCACAACAGATAAACCACAATTATGTTTGTTTGCATCTTTTGGCTTTTCCCGATTAGGGGTCGCCACAGCAGAACTCCGGTCCGCTAATGATTGGCAGTTGATTTTTACGTACCGGCTTGCCAGGCCTGACGCAAAACATTCAATGAAGGTACGCCCATTCACGCGACTCCACGAAGAAGATGCTCTAGCTGAGAATCGAAGCAGACAGCGTCTTACTGTGAGGCGACAATGCTACCGCAGCACCACCACCGCGAATCCACAGAAAAAAAATTCTATAGAATTCAAATGAATGTTCATAGCCTATGTAGGTACAGGAACTGATTTAAGAGTAAAAGAGAAATTACAAGTAATAGCTTTGTACAGGGAACACTCAACCACATTGGGGAGCTATGTACCTGCTTAGATAATGTCTCTGCTTATTGCCTGGTTGTTACAGTTCACAATATACAGTTGTGCAACAATGAAATTCTACATGTTACAGAATAAAAAGGTGGGGTTGAGAGATATTACTGATTTTATGGCAGACTGTGGTTCAAAGCAGGTGGCAGTATTCTCACATTAGTCAAAAACATTGTTATTGTTTGAAGTAATAATAAAGCAAAGAATGGCCTCCTTAAACACTAACAACCCCCTAAAATGTAGTGATCAATGTTTAATATTTCTATTATCATGTAATAACATAATGGATTGAAGGGCTTCAGAGATGTACACAAATAGGTTGCAGGAAAGCTTAGAGAATATCAAGCAGGTAATAACTGGTCAAGGTAACAGGGAATACAAGTTTGGATATTTTAACTAGGATATTGTTAAATTTACAATGGGCAAGACAAAATGTTGCCCACCCATGACTGTCGGAAATCATCCAATTAATCTAATGAAGTCCTGGCTGATGAACAGAAAAAGGAAATTTAGAAAAAAATGAAGGATATATAGAAAGCTGAGAACAGCATTAACAGTACAAATGGGAGAAATATTTGCATATTGAAGGAAACTACAGATACAGGGATGATGCAGTTTATAAATAATTTTAAGATGGATTTGTAAAAAGAATAGATAATAGTAAAGCTTATGTCTTTAAGTATTTCTGAAAACAGTGCAAAATAATGGAATTCAACATCAAGTATATCTGAAGGAAAAGTATCTAAATAATCAAAACAAATAAAAAAAATGCAGTGAAGATGTGTGTGTTGCATAAGAAGGGGGTGCTTCAGGTTCATATAGATGTTACTAATAGCTCTGGCTGGAGCCCTTTCAAGCCTATCCATATTTATCCCTAGTTGCCCCAATTGTTAGTGGTTAGGTGAGTGAATTCGCAGAGGTAAGGGTTTATGGTAGTTAATAGCAACTTTGTTTGTCCATGAGGGACATGGACATGGGCAACACCCCAGGAGTGAATTTACGGTCACCTATCCTTTGACTTAGGTTTCATTTGAAGAGGATCAGGGAGGGGCTCTGTTTCAATGAACTGGAAGCTTGTTCCAGAGAAGTAGCAGTTTCTGGGAGATACATCTATCTCTCCAGCATGACCTGTACATGTCAGAGGCTAGGTTAAGATCCCTGGAGCGAGTGACCCCCCTGCACTTTGATTTACAGATGTGTAGCATTTCCATCAGGGATGGGTCAGAGACTGCTCTCTAAAGTAGGCACAGGTCACCCCTTAGCAATCTGTAAGAGACAGAATACAGTGACATGGCTTTCAGTCTTTCTGTGAAAGACTTGTCATGTGTACCCCGTAACTTCTTGGTGAGAAACGTCTGTGGTCTTTCCAGTTGTTGCAGGTGTCTGATGAGGTGCATGGAAAAGAGAGCATTGTACTCAATTATTGGTCTGATGAGGGCTGAGTATAATGGAATTATAACATCCTTATATTTAGATCCAATGCCTTTACTTATAAGATATGCCACATCGAAGGATTTCCTTCCTGCTGTGGATATGTGGTGGTCAAAGTTCAGATTACTGTCAAACTGAGTACCCAGATAACATACCACTGGGTCTACACTTGGGGGGGTGCTGTCTATAGTGTAAATAGCAGGGATGTCAGCTTTCCCAAAGGTAACTGCAAACTGGGTGCAATTCCTGAATCCCCAAATGATATCAGCATACTTCAGAATGGTCTTACGTAGACTAACAACTGGTGTCTTAGTCACAGTTTCAAACTGAATGCAAAGAAATGCAACATCACTCCCCTTGGTAAAAACAATGTCCCTTCACACTATCAAAATAAACAACAATACCCTATGTACCTACGAAGTTGTAAAGGATCTGGGATCACAAGTAGATTATGACCTTAACTTTGACCACCATGTGTCTACTATAGTAAGGAAGGAAGGCTTGTTATGTAGCACACTTGATTAGCAAAGGCTTTGCCTCTAGAGCAAAGGACGTTATAACCTATCTATACTCATCACTAATCAGGCCCATAATTGAGCATAATGCCCCTTTTGGCATGTAGTGCACAAAGCACCTTAAGCAATTGAAGAGACCTCAGAGGTTTCTAACAAAGAAGATCAAGGGACTCCAGCACATGCCTTACACAGACCGACTAAAGTCCCTGTCACTATACTCAGTATCATACAGACTTCTTAGGGGAGACTTATGCCTGGCTTACAGAGCCATCTCTGACCCAAACCTAATGAATTTGCTGCACATCCATAAATCAAATGGGACTAGAGCCACCTGTTCCGGGGACCTAAATATGGCCTACAACTTGAACAGGATGTGCTGGAGGGGCAGATTTGTCTCCCAGCGACTACCACGTCTTTGGAATAGACTGCCAATTCATGTGAAGCAGAGCACCTCTATGACATTTTTCAAAAGGAACATGGACAACTGGATGGGGCACTGTAAATTCTTACTGGGGATAGTGCCCACAACTCTCCTCGACATGGGCAGTCATTACTAAATACAGTCCTGGGTATTGCCTAGAATATCATTGGTGTTACATTGGGATGAAATGATGACTCGGCTTGAAATGACCTCTGGGATGATAACTTAGAAACTTCCTATGATCCTATAATTTTAATAATAATGTGGTTTTTTTTGCATTTAGCTTAAATCAGTGGCTTTAGCACCAGTCATTTGTCTGTGTTAATCCTGTCTGCAGTGTATTAACATCATTGGGAGACTCAATGATTGCTCCCAATTTGCAATCGTCAATGAAATTGGTCAGCCTCAGGTTGCTCAAGTTTTCCTGGACTTCTGAGAAATAAATTCTGAACAGTAAGGGGCCCATCACAGAACCCCATGGTACACCACTGATGACTGGCCTTTTGTTAGAGGTGAAGTCACCCACTTTGACAGTATGCGCCTTGTCAGTGAGCCAGTTGTCTACTCATCTAGTAATGTAGGGGTTAATTCCCAATTGGGAGAGTTTCTTCCTGAGTGGGTGATTGTGTCAAATGTCAAGATAGGCAGTATACACTGTCTTTCCCTCATCAGGGCCTTGGTGACTTTCTTGAAGAAGTCAACCATGTTTAACAGGCATGATCTGTCTTTAATGAATCCAAACTGGATTGGGTCCAGAGTTTGGAGATTACCTATGTCCTCGTTAATAAGGTCCATAATGATTCTTTCCATGGCCTTGCAGATAAGGCTAGTCAAGCTTATGGTCCTGTAATTCCCAGAGTCAGTTGATGGTCTCCCTTTGTGCAGAGGGATTACTGTTGTTGTCTTCCATTCCACCAGAACATAACCAGTTCTCAGGCTGTGGTTAAACAGGGATCCAAGCAGATCTGGTAGTTCATGTTTTAAGTTGTTTAAAAAGCAACCTGGGATGTTGTCTGGTCTCAATTGATGTCATGTTTTGGCCTTGGAGAGCGTCAAGATGACCTGCTGTCTTGAGATAATAGGTTGAGGAATGTTGGCAGGTATACTTTGGAGGATGACTGGAGGGGAAGGGGGGAAAGATTTTTTCCAAATCTGTCAGATAGCAGGTTAGCTATTACCTCCAGTTGGCTATGGGTGGTGTCATCCACAACCAGCTCAGCACATAGCTGGGTATTCCCTTTTAGATTTTGGATGTAGTCAAATAATGCATTATGATTATCCTTAGAAAGGGAGGCTATTTTTGCTTTGTAATTAGCCTTAGAGGACTTGACAAGATCTCTAATTTGTTTGTTTAAGCTAGAGAAGGTTTTCTTCCTCTGCTGAGCCAGTTCCCTCTTGTTCTTGAACATTATTTTCTTTCTCTTGTTGTATAGCCTGTTCATACTATGGTTCCACGAAGGTGACTTGTTTTTTTGGCATGACCCGGTTTTAATCTGGTCAGGTACAACCAATGCTATACAACTGCTTAAGTGGTTATACATGGCATTGGTGTATACCTCTGCATAGGAGTCTGTATTATCCACACTCGAGGGGGCTTTGAAACTTCTTATACCATCACTTTGTAGGAGGTAATTTGTCTTAGACAAATTCTTAAGCATTTTTGAGCTTGATGGGATATCTGGTGTTATAATTACATCGAACGAGACTGATTTATGGTCTGGTCTTACCTGGGAGGACATCACATGGGGGGGGGTGCAGTGCTGTCCCGTGTTAGTGAGTACTATGTCCAGGAAATTTGGGCTTCTTGTGGGTGTGCTAACTTGCTGTTCCAGAAAAATTGCATTGACAATGTCTAAGAACATCTGAGACAGCATTTTGTGATTGTGTATGTTTCCCAGTCGATGGTAGAATAATTAATATTCCACGAGTAAGGCACTGGGCTGTATGGCAAGTGACTCCAGTAAGTCCAGGTATGCTTAAAATGGAGATTCCTATATATGAACAGGTCATCATCTGTTGATCCAATAAGAAAGGAACAGTTGCCATTAAAACTACCTACATGCAGATTATATGCTTACAGATGACTTGTATGAGTACTGGACAAAGTAGGAGGGTGGCTCAGTTGTAAGAGCTGTAGGGCCTGGGCACTCCTTCACAGCTGTAGGGCCTGGGATTCAATCCTGACTCAAAGTCCTTGCCTGTGTGGCGGGTTCATGTTCTGCCCGTGTCTGCATGTGTTTTCTGTGAGTAGTTCAGGTTTCTGTCCACCTTCCAAACATATACATTCGGTAGGCTACATTAAACTGACCATACATATTGGTACTTACCATTGCCATTGTGGTCAATTCAATGGCTAAAACTGGTCTGTGGACAAGCTACTTATCAAAAATTATTGGTGTGATCTGTGCATAGCTGTCTTTTGCAGTACATATAAGTGTAGATAATAGCTGAGAAGTCTGCATAGTTATGACAAGGTGGGAGGATTGTCATACCAGAGAAACTGGAATGACACCTATCACCTTCCATCATTCATCATACAGAAATCCCAAACTCATATCTTAAACAAATTGCCAAAGCAGCAGGCTCTCCCAAAAAATGCAAAAAATCTGCACAAAACTGAGATCTAAAGATCAGAAGACATTTGCTTGAAATTAATGTTTTATGAAGGGGGAGCCCCTGTAGCCCAAGGTAGGGCACTATGCTCCCCATATCCATGCTAATTAATCACATTTTAAGATACTGTTACTCAAAGAAAGTACAAAGTGCCTAAAAACATGATTTTCAGCATACATTGGTTATGTTTATCTGACTGGAACACGTTTCAGTAGAAAAATATGACTTCTGAGCATCATGGCCTTGCTACTCCATTAAAAGGTACTGTTCCTACTGGGTGGTATACTGGCTGAGAAAATAGCATAGTTGCCACACAATGAGAAGTTTTCTAGTTCAGTTCTCAGCTAAGATGCCTTCTGTGCACAGTCTGTATGCTCTCTTTCTGTTTACAAAAGTTTTCACTGTGTGTTTCAGTTTCTTCTCTGGGTGTTTCAGTTTCTTCCAGCTCCCAAAGACATCAATAGGTTGAGTGATGACTTTCCAGATTGCCTGTAGCTATGCATGTGGGGTGTGACTGAATGAGTATGAGTGAGTTTTGTGATAAACCAGCACCCTGCCTAGAATGCTAGCTATCATCAGGAAACGATGGTGTATTTTGCTTAGTGAACCTGTGTTGAGGCTGGTTTTGAAAACACAATCAATGATCTTGTACAGAAATTCACTGTCAGTATAACTGACTGGTACATTTGTGTACTACATTACACTCTAATGATTCTTATGAAATAAGAGGTTATACTAAAAACTAAGCAGCCATAAATGATATTAAGTAAAACAGAAAACATTTTCCAACACCTTCTGTTATAATTCTAATAATGAAAATAAAGCATTATTGAGATTCACATTTAGCTATTTTCACGTCATAAGCTGGCACCTGCTAAATAAAGCAGTAAAGCAAATCAGCTAACCATATCCACTTAAAGTGGTTAAAGAAGGTTCCTACATTATTTGTTACTTTAACATGGCATAGTTACATTTCATAGCTGGAAGTTACAGGAAAAGCTATGGCTAAAATAGTTAAAGAAACATTGAAAAATGCCTCCGTTTTAGGCAGAAAGTAAAAACAGAACATTTGACTAAATATGCATATTCTGATTAAACTTGCATCTGCTGAGTAAGTCTCCACAGTTAAACTAAATATTGGTGGATAAGTAACGGTTTCACTTATAGTTATTTTGTATGAGATTCTTTTGGAGTAATTTTACAGAAAGCAGTAAACTTTATTTTGCAGAGACAACAATGAGAACATTTAGCAGAAATACAATTTTATAGATAAAAAAGGTCTTGCTTAAAGGTATGAATTAAATGATTTACCACAGATACAAACAGGGTTATAAGCTGTGCCGGAAGCAGCCTCTGAGTGCAGAGATCCTGTTCAGCTGCACCAAACACAGTTAGAATTCAGGTAAGTTGATAACTGTAAACATTCTTTAGACCACTGACTGCATCAACTGAACTGCTGGACATTTTTAATAGTTCAGTATCTATGCCTGATTTATTGATACTAATCACAAAGTGCATTTACACGTAGACTACAAGAACATTTTTACTTTACTATTGTAAGATGACAATAGCAAAAGTGCTTTAGTGCTGAATTATGTCTGAACACATACTGCTTACAAAGTTCATTAGGTTTATCTAGCACTTTGATAAAAAAACGGACACGTGCAGTGGTGCACTGTTTACACAAGCAGGCATAAAATATGAACATTTATTCTTCATTTAGGGCCTTTAGGCATAGGGAGAAGATATGCATTGCACCTTGGTACTTGTATGTATGTCCTTTATTCTTATAATGTAGAATATTTCAGACAGGT
The DNA here is from genome assembly GCF_019279795.1 of Protopterus annectens. Classification (NCBI taxonomy): domain Eukaryota; kingdom Metazoa; phylum Chordata; order Ceratodontiformes; family Protopteridae; genus Protopterus; species Protopterus annectens. The sequence goes on along the minus strand of NC_056729.1, from coordinate 697,449,678 downwards.
TATCTCTTGGCTTTTCCTCTAAAACTGATTTTTGGATCATGTATTCACTCCACCTCCTCCATGTATTAAATATATATTTTTTACTTTACTGCCAACCTATTTAGTGATGTAGCCAGAGCCACACCTTCTTAAATCTGTATTTTACTACGTCAGGTGTATCAGGTTAATCTAATACATGGTCTAGGGGAGTAGGTTGTCCAGGTAGGATCCAGTTACATATGTGGCTTAAACATATCACAGTTGATAAAAATTAAAAAAAAAAAAAAAATAAAAAAGTGAGGTTCCCCTCTATTCCAAGGCAGAGTAGGAGTTGCATGAGGTTCAGTCCCTGCAAAGTTTGTGGGTCCCCCCCCCCCCCAAAGCCCTTATTCAAGTATTGTTGCTTTAGTTATCTTGTTTCAGCTGCAAATAACTTTCAGTAGGACAGCTCCTGGCTGATTCATAGCTTATGTCCTTCCTACTTTCTGAAGTCAGACCATTACAATTACATTTGTTAAAACTAAGCCACACAATACAGAAATGTATGGCTATCATAACATAATCATATAAGGCAAACTTTGATATATAACTGACAGTGTCTGTCTACAGCCCATCCTAATATTGCTTGCTGGACCCCTCCATTATCAGATTAGGGAAAGAAAAAAATCACAAATATATAACTAGCCTAATCCATAAATACTTATACTTGTTTTACAAATCAGCACAGTTTATTAGTGGTGCTGTTCACCTTAACCCTTTTCCTTAAACTGCTGGTAAAGCTGCACGTCAGTGACCTACAGATATGTAATCAGCAACTTACTAATTCTTTTTTATCTAGTTTGGCTCTGGAATGGATTCAAAGTTGTTCATATTAATTTCAGACATGTATGAATAAACATGAACAGTTCAATGTTTGGAGCAATGATTATGGCCTCCAGGGTCACTAATAAAAACCTATTGCATTGCATGCATTGGTGATGAATAAGTAACCCTGCCTGGCTATGGGATTTACAAAAATTGCAAATTATATAAAGGTACAGTTGAGGTGGATATGTCAGAGCTCCTTTTACGTGCAACCTAGGTTCTCTTTAACCATGTCCATATAAGGAATGTGAATCTCCAGTCATAAATCGTACTGCCTTTGTGAACCTAAATAACTAAAGAGTGGATGCATTTACATTCTTCCTGATTAAGCTAATGATATAATTGATGTACTTCTAAGGATCAGTAAACATAGTGGGAAGCACAATATCCCAGCTTAGATTCTCTCTGCCCTAGCCTGTACAGAATGAAGAAGAAGGTAGGATTTCTGATTCTTTATGTTACAATATGTAAACAATCTTAACAGGGGTAATGAAAATTATATTCTGATTGCGATAACTAATATACTCTCAAAGACATTCTGTAGCTTAGCTTCTCAGTGCCCCTTTGGCCATAAGTTTACTGTGAACTTGTGAATCAACATCTGCCAATTTGATATCTTGATCAATGTACAAACTGTGAAGATTTTTCTGCCTGGAGAGGTTCAAACCTATGATTCTGCCTTGCTACTATTACAATGGTTTTCTTTATTGATACTGTCTAGTCTTTTCAGACTGTTTTACATTCCATACAGATTCCATTCATGATTGGCTCAAGAGATTAAATTAACCATACTAAAACACATGAGCTGCGGGAGCTCTAGGACAAGGATGACCCCTTTATTTCCATCATTCAATATGACAAACTCCTAAACATGTGCACTAATGTAAATGGAAAAAGCCCAACCCCCTAAAAAGGTACTTCAGCAGATCTTAAGTCCCCCAACCTCACAACTGTTTTGACAGGGAGTGAAAAATTGCCGCAACATGGCTCATTATTTGTAGGAGAAAATTCTAAGTTCATTTCAAGTTGCTGCCTTATCTGTTCCTTATGAAGAAAATATATTTTTCTTTGTTGATTTTATTCTGAATCTCACAAGTAGAAATAAGAACAGCAAATTATTATTCAACATCAAGCATATGGTACAGTATGTCTTTTGTTTAAGACTCTGAGAGGTTTGAGATACAAGCTTTTCATCAAAAGAAAAAAATAAATAAAAGTTTTTATTTAAATTCTGCTTAAATATTTTAAGCTGCACTTATAGTGACCTGTGTGGTGATACTTGTTTGTACTTCTCTGCTTTTTGTCCATGGTTTGGCCAAAAAAAGTATCTGTTTGTACTTTTTTAGTTTGTTCTGGGTCCTTAGTTTTGTAGCTTCATTTGCAGATGTATGAAGATTGTGTATTACTGCAATATTTTAGCACTGTTTATACGTTATACTGCACCTCTATTTCTATAAATAGAATTACATGTAAACAGTAGCTTTTTTGTACTTTGAACCCAGTCTGGGGCCTGAGTCTTAGGATCATAGGATCATAGGAGGTTACTAGGCTAATGGCCCTGGGGCCCTTACAAGCCTAGCCAAGAGTTTATCCCCAAAAACGAAACCTCAGTCAGCACCTGTCACCCCTGTCAGTGAGGGACACAGGTGGAAACCCTGGGACAAATTTGTGGTTTCCCATCCACTCATTAAGGTTGTGCTTGAAGAGGGTCAACGAGGTACTCTGTTTGATGTGTATGGGAAGTCTATTCCAGAGACAGGGCAGCCTCTAGGAGACAAACCTGTCTCTCCAGTAGGTTTTGTTGATGTCACACATTAGATTCAGGCCTTTTGAGTGGGTAATGTGAGAGGAGTTAGACTTACGGATATCTCTAGTAGGGCAGGGGTATGGGATTGCCTTGTAGGTAAGATACAGATCACCTCTGAGCAATCTGTATGATACCGAGTAGAGTCAAAGTGATTAGAGCCTGTCCACATAGGACAGGAGTTGGAGGCCATGGATTCTCTTTGTGAGGTAGTTCTGTGGCCTTGCAAGTTGGTGCAGATGTTATACCAAATTATTGGTCTAATGAGGGAGGAGTATAAAGAGGTAATAACCTCCTTTTTTCTGGATGCAATCCCTTTACTTATGAGATGAACCAAGTAAAAGGCTTTTCTTACCACTGCTGCTACATGATGGTCGAATGTGAGGTTGTTATCAACCTGAGTACCCTGGTTTCTCACCGCAGTGTGTGTGCTTAGGGGGTTGCTGTTGATGTGGTAATCAGTAGTGGCCATGTTTGTGCCGAACGGTATGATTTCAAGAAAACAAAAGTATCCGCTGGCTTTACCATAAAGGGATAATCCTCCGAATAAGTATACCACTGGTGTTGTAAAAGTACAACCTATTGCACTGAAGCAATGGTCAAAAAACTGCACCACCACCCATCAGGAACCAACGAAAAATAGTTTAATAGTAAAACATTACAGCCACAACACAAAAACGGGATTGAGCGCGCTTTCATCTACAATACCTCGACTTCATCAGAATCCCATCATCCGGATGGGATTCTGTTGGCCACCCACCTGATGAGATACAGATTTACCCCAAGTTGTATTAGCTTTTCAATGATGCCTGAGTGGGAGATTGTGTATGTACTGACTTTCCCTCATCCGGGGCCTTTGTGACATTCTCAAAGATGTCAACGAGGTTCAACAGGCAAGATTTGCCCTTGACAAATCTGAACTGGGTTGGGTCAAGTGCTTGGAGATTGCCTATGTCCTTGTTTATGAGATCCATAATAATATACTCCATGGCTTTACAAATCAGACTTGTCAAGCTAATGGGGCAATAGTTTCTAGGATCAGTAGTGGCACCACCTTTGTGCAAGGGGATAACAGTGGCAGTTCTCCACTCTGCTGGAATGAAGCCTGTACTTAGGCTGTGGTTGAATAGGCTGCTGAATGGCAAAGCCAGTTCTTGCTGGAGATGGTGCAGAATACAGCCTGGGATACTATAAGGTCCCATGGAAGCTGTGTTCTTTGCCTTGGATAGGGCCTTTAACACTTGATCTATGGAGATGTGAGGTGTGGGACAAGTATCGGGGATGTTGAAAGGGCCTTTGGTGGGACAGGAGGGTGAAATTTGCTCTGAACATATCTACTAGCAGGCTGGCTAAGTCAACTGGATCAGTCTAAGTGATACTGTTAAGCACTAATTCGGAACAAACCTGGCTTTGCCTGAGCTGAGTGGAGGAGAGGCATTGACTACAACTCTGATATGAGATATATAACAATAAGTATCCTGTTTTTTTTTTTTTTTGCTTATTTTTACTAGTTATTGCTTCTGGCAATTTATATATAGCACATTTTATTGTCTACTGCATACTTTTTAATGTATTTTATTGCTAATAACTAATCTGCATGGTTGAACTATAATTGTCTACCTTACAGACCCTGATAAGCAAGGTTTTTACTGTCACACTGTTTGTAAAGCTTTTTAGCTAATTTCACTGTGTGAAAGGTATTAACTGGAAGTTTTCTCTATTTGTTAAGCACCTGTTTGTTTGTTCTGATTTCCTGCCAATGTGTGTATCATATAACTGCTTTGTTTGCAGTTAAAAGAATTCTGTATAGTCTCCTTGCTCATTTTCCTGTTTAAAAACTTTCATTTTGTGGCTCACTGCTGTTTTTCTGCTGTGACAAACATTTCTGTAGTGTTTACTGTCTAAAAGAGTGTAGGCTAGTAGCTGTAGTAAACTCCCATTTCAGATTTGCTGTCTCTGGGCCTGTTTGTTTTTGCAGTGGTTGTCCTGAGCACAGGCAATCTTGAATTAGCAGAAGCCTTTCATTTTCCTTTGTGGCAGAATTGTGTTGATTGGCTGCTGGCTGGTGGAGATTGGCTGGTCCAGAGCTTGGAGTAAGCACTCATTGGTTCTTTTGAGCTTTTTTAAAAAAGTTGTTTAAGGTTGTATCTTCTGGTATTTAAGCCCTAACTTTGAGAGGATTTCTGTCTATACACACTGAGCTGAGTGGAGGAAGGGCATTGACTACAACTCTGATTTGAGATATATAATTATAAGTATCCTATTTTTTTTTGCTTATTTTTACTAGTTATTGCTTCTATCAATTTATGTATAGCACTTTTTATTGTCTGCTGCATGCTTTTTACTATATTTTATTGCTATTAACTAAGCTGCATGGTTGAACTAAAATTTTCTGCCTCACAGAGCCTGACAAATAAAGTTTTTACTATCACACTGTTTGTAAAGCTTTTTAGCTAGTTTCACTGTGTGAAAGGTATTAACTAGAACATTTCTCTATTTGTTAAGCACTTGTTTGTTCTGATTTCCTGCCAAGGAGTATATCATATAACTGATTTGTTTGCAGTTAAAAGCATTCTGTAGAGTCTCCTTGCTCCTTTACCTGTTTAAAAACTTTTATTTTGTGGCTCACTGCTGTTTTTATGCTGTGATAAACATTACTGTAGTGTTTACTGTCTAAAAGAGTGTAGGCTAGTAGCTGTAGTAGTGTTCCCTACCCTCCCTCCCTGTTGGTGTGTTGCTGTTATACTTGGTGGCTTTGCAGTTGCCTATCCCTACTGTAAATTTGATCTGGGACACTCCTCCCAGTCTAGTGTCTTTAGCTCATTCTACCTAATACAGAGAGAACATTTGAGAAGGCTAACCCACTTAGTTTCCTAACCTTGAATTATCTTCTGCTTCTCATTTCTTCCTTTCCTTTACCAAAAAACTTTGCTAGAACTCCCTGTGTTCTGCTTCTCAGCTGCTAAGTATACATTTTGGCACTTTTTAAATGTTACAAAAAAAAAATCTAAGCTTGTTTCCTGCCTTTCCTGTAACTAGTCTAGTCCAGATACAGATTTGCTGTATCCAGGACTGTTTGTAAGCTTCTGAGCCCCCCCAAGCCTTTCTGTGCTGGAGGGAAGCCGTCTAGCTTATCAGTGGGAGTGGTAAGCACTAGGTAGCCTATCTACCACAAAAGGAGTGGTTTCTGGCCCAGAAATTGTAGTTTATTAGTTGTTTGGGCAGTTTTTCCATCTCTTTCAACTTTCTGATTTAAAAGCCCACATTTGTGATCTTTCCTCCTTTCATGTAACTAGTCTAGTCCAGATAAAGATTTGCTGTATCCAGGACTGTTTGCAAACTTCTGAGCGGTGCCAAAGTCTGCTCTTCAATTTTTCCCTTAGATCTGCTAGTTCTCTCCTCTCCTGCACTTTTACTAGCTTATTAGTTTAGCACTTAGACTTCTTGTAGCACACAAAAGTGCTACCAGCACTAAACGTTCTACAAGGAAACAGCTCCAGTACTTATTATTAATACCCACCCCTCCAGGCATGTCTAAAGGTCAGTTCCCTGTGCTTTCTCCTATCAACCTGGTGAACTTGGGCATCCTGAGGCAATGTAGCAACTGCCTCATGTACACTGACAACCCTCTCCTCTTACCTCCCAACACTCAGACTTGCAAAATATGCACTTATATATCCAAATTGGAAGCCACGCACTCTCCACCCAAGACTGGAATAGCTGGTCAAGAGGAGAAGGTCAACATTTGCACCACATCACATGGAACACACAGCCCTCCAGACCACACATCAGCACTGCCTTCACATAAAAACATAAACCACACACCCACCTTATGTGGAGACTCTCAATAAAACCTACCCAAACATCAGAGACCTCCAAGGCAGAAATGCACTCTACCACCACATCACAACACTAATCATGAGACACATAACTCTCCTAAACAGTGTGCCACTCAGCCAAAGCCCTTAAGGTAACAGCAAGCCCAACACACTAGTCACAGGTGACTCGATAGTGGGACACAATGATGTCCCACTCACTAGGTTGAATAAGGAGAAAGTAACAATCAGCTGCCTGTCAGGCACCAGGATCCACCACATAATGCATGCACTCAGGTCCCTCAACAACAGGTACAAATATGACTCTGTCATTGTACATGTGGGTGTGAATGACCTAAGACATACCTCCCTGGACTACATGAAAAGAGACATGGAGGAGCTCTCTGAATATGTAGTCCAAACGAGTATGACCCTAGCCCTGAGCAGCATCCTACCATCACCCTGCCAAGTCTCAAGTCTCTGCCAAGTCTCAAACCTAGAACCCTATACACTATAGTCAGTGCAATGTACCACTACACCATTTCCAGAATGATACCACAGTACAAGCAGAAAATGATTGATTTCAACAATTGGCTAAGTTTCTGGTGTCATTCTAAGGGGATCCAGTATCTGTCTGCCTGGGATGACATGACTGACAGACCCTGATGTATTGCCAGAGATGGCCTGCATGTGTCACCCCTGGGCTTCCGGATACTGGCCAAGACTCTTGCCACCCCTTATAGTGCCTTTTTTAGGTGGTGTTCCAAAGACCAAATTACCACTGTAACAGCTACAAACAAATGCAATCTGAGGGTCATGCTGATCAATGCTAGAAGTCTAAATCTCAAAATACACTCACTCGAAGCACTCCTTAAAGTGGAGGACATTGACATTTGTGCCATAACAGAGACCTGGTTCAAGGCAACAGAAAGCACCCCTGCACTACGAGGCTATAACTAATTCCACACCTTTTGGCCCCAGAACTTGGACTGAAGCTCCAAAGGTGGTGGTGTTTCCATATTCATAAAGGATGCGCACACCTCCAGACTGGTAGCCCAACATGATGCATCTGAGATACTTCAGGTGCAGCTAACATTGAGTAAGACAGCAATTCAGGTCACAGCCTGCTATAGGTCCCCAACCATGTCCCAAGACTCACACTCCACATTCCTAAGAACCCTGGAGAATATTAGGGTCCAACCTAACACTCTCATACTGGGTGACTTCAACTACCCCTCCATTAACTGGGAGAACTACTCATGTACCAATACACTTGCCCAACATTTCATGGAATTCATTAATTCCAATGCCCTGACCAGCTCATTCTTACCCCCACTAGAGGTAGCAACATCCTTGACCTGGTCATTACTAACATGGGCGACCATTGCTCTATACCAATAGTCACTCCTCCCTGGTGAGATCCGACCACAAACTAATCACCTTGGAAATCTACATCCCTCCAACCACTCCTGCAAAGGTAACCACCATAAAAAACTTCTCCAAAGCTAACATTGGCATCCTAAAAGCAGAGGTGGCTAACTTTATGGCACCCGTGCAAATGGAGATCAGTTGCATGACCGCCGAATCATACACCAATGCACTGTACGAACACATACACAAATGCATGGATCTCGCCATACCCAAGCCAATCTGGTGGTCCTGTGCCATAATCAAACTGTACAACAGAAGGAGGAAACTGATGCGGAATAAGGTGAAGTCCAAAGACTGGAAAACCTCCCTTATCAGCCTCAACAAAAAGTTGAGATCCCTCATCAAATCCTCTAAAGCTAGCTATGAAAACAGAATTGCAGCAGATAGTAAAGACAACCACAAGGCCTTCTATAGTTATGTAAAGAATCTCCATGGCAATACCCAGATTTGCTCTGAGCTACTGCACAATGGTACCTCCTATACTGAGCCAACAGATATTGCCAATATACTGGCCGACAGATTCAGTGCCAACTGTACCCTTGTCCCCCCCCAAGGGACCAGTCACAATACCAGTAAATTGCCAGGCACCCAGTATTACTGCTGCATAGATTAAAACAGCACTGTCCAAGGTCAAGAATACAGCTTCTATGGGACCTTACAATATCCCTGGCTGTGTTCTACATGAACTACAGTGTGAACTGGCACCTCACCTGTGTGCCCTGTTCAATCACAGCCTCACTTCAGGCTTTGGCCCTACCGAATTGTGCACTGCTACAGTCATCCCTCTCCACAAAGTAGGAGTGACTACAGACCCTGGGAACTATCGCCCCATTAGCTTGACAAGTCTGATATGCAAAGCTATGGAATGTATCATCATGGACCTAATAAACAAGGATATAGGGAATCTCCAAACTCTGGATCCCACACAGTTTGGTTTTGTGAAGGGTAGATCATGCCTGCTCAACTTGGTTGACTTCTTTGAGTCAATCACCAGACCTGTGGATGAAGGCAAGGTGGTTCATACAACCTACCTTGATCTGGCCAAGGCCTTTGATACCATTCTCCACTCAGGAATCATAGAAAAACTCACTAAGCTAGGCATCAACCCCTGTATCACTAGGTGGGTTGCAAACTAGCTCACAGGTAGAACCAACAGTGTGAAAGTAGCTGACTCCAAGTCAGACTGCTGACCAGTCATGAGTGGAGTGCCACAAAGTTCGGTCCTGGGTCCTCTCCTGTTTGGTATCTACTTCTCTGAAGTCCAGGCCAGCATGAAGGGACTCTGGCTGACAAAGTTTGCAGACGATTGCAAGTTGGGAGCTATTATTAACTCTCCAAGTGATGTTGACATCCTACAGAAAGGCCTCACTGAGACCAACAACTGGTGTCAATATCATGGCCTTAAGCTCAGTGCAAAAAAATGTGTCATCATCCCCTTTGGGAAAAACATGGTTCCCACGAATTACCACATCAATGGTAGTCCACTGAACACAGAAGACATTATAAGAGATCTGGGAACACAGGTTGACAGCAACCTCTCCTTTGACCACCACATTGCCACTGTGGTCAGAAAGTCCTTCTATGTGGCACATCTCATTACTAAGGGTTTTGCATCCAGGAAGAAAGAGGTCATTGTCTCCCTCTACTCTTCCATCATTAGGCTAATACCCCATTTGGCATGTTTCTCATTAAACACCTGCAACAACTGGAGAGGCCGCAAAAGTACCCCACAAAGAGGATCCTAGGTCTTAAAATATGTCCTATATGGACAGACTCAAAAAACTCCACCTATTTTCTGTCTCATATTGCCTACTTAGAGGCGATCTCTGCTTGACTTACAAAGCCATTTCTGACCCAGCTCTGTTTGAAATGTTACATCTAAATAAATCCCAATCCCCTCCTCACAACAATCTCCAGTGACCTCAACCTCATCACCACAATCAACAGAACATGCTGTAGGGACAGGTTCATAACCCAGAGACTGCCCATGATATGGAATAGACTTCCCATACATGTCAAGCAGAGCACCTCACTGGCTCTCTTCAAGAAAAATCTTGATGAGTGGATGGGAAATAGAAAATTCACCCCAGTGATCACTCCAGTGGCTTTACTCGACAGAGGCACTGGGAACTAAGGTTGGGTGGCATGATGCCAGGGTAATCCTATGGGCTAGGCTTGTAAAGACTCCAGGGCCATTAGCCTAGTACACACCTATGAACCTATTTACTTATGAAAAAGGCTTTGTGGTTTCCCTTTGTTTTGGAGACTAGTTTTGATTCATAACTGGCTTTGCAAGTTTTCACTAGTGATCTAATTTGTTTGTTGAGGCTAAGGAGGGAGTTTTTCCAATTTGGAGTTTCTTCCTTTTTACCCTTGGACAACAGTTTCTTCTTTTTCTTGTAAAGCCTGTTGATTGAGGATGTCCACCAAACAGATTTGTGTTTCCTTGAGGAGCAGGTTTTAGTTCTGTTGGGTATTGCTGTGTCCATGCAGTTGTACACGTGCTTGTATACTGTATTGGTGTACTGTTCAGCATAGTAGTTTGAATACTCTGAGGAGGGCAGTGGTGTGAAGCTACAGATACCCTCCCTTAGGAGGCTGTAGTCAGCTTTTGAGAAGTCTTTTAGCTTGATTATGGCTGGGGGGGGGGGGTGTTGGGTGGGATAGAAACTTTCAATGAGACAGTCCGATGATATGATCTCACCAGGGAAGCACATACTATGGGAGTGGTGCAGCGGTCACCCATGTTGGTGAAAACTCTGTCCAGAATATTATGTCCCTGTGGGGGGGGGGGTTGTGATAATCTGGTCTTGTGCGTTAGAATTGATGAAGTCAAGTAATCATTGAGTGAGTGCATTAGTGCAGGAATAGTTCATCCATTCTATGGTGTAGTAGTTGAAGTCACCAGGGATCAGGGTGTTAGTGGGTTCCTTGATGGAGTCAAGTAGATCCAGGTAGGAGGAGTGGGTGTCCTGAGTCATGGAGGGGGGTCAATAGCTGGCTATAACTTGGATGAGTGTCTTGCCATCTGTTAGTTGCACCTGGAGTAGTTCCAATGCATCATGCCTTGTAGCTTCTTTCACAGTTGGGGCAGGGCTGTGATCTACTGGCAGATTTGACCCTTATTTAGTAATTTATTACAGTGTTATTTGTAAATGTCTACATAGCCTAGTGCCTTAGTCTGTGATAGTATTGCAGTAGTGGCAGTATTATGAATTCTGCTTCAAGATCTGTGCTTCAGTACTTTTTATACTATATATACCTGCTTAATGTTGCATTCCAGTGCCTTTCTGTTTACCTTGCTACTTATTTTTACCCTGTTCTTTTAGTCTGTCCCACCCTTCACTGAGACATTATGGTAAAAGTTTCCAAAATTCTAATTACTGGACTTGAGCTCCAGTATCAGCTTTGTTTGATTGGATCCTTCTCTAGTCAGTCTGTTATATTTAGCACAGAGCTACACCCACCCAGGGTCTTCTGTTCAAGACTCTGAGAGGTGTGAATCACAAGAGTTTCATCAAAAGAGAAGAAAAAAAAAATGTAATTTAAATTCTGCTTAAATATTTTAAGTTGCACTTACAGCGACCCATGTGGTGATATATTTTGTATTTATCTCTTTTTTGTTCATGGTTTAGCCAAAAAAGTTATCTATTTGTATTTTTATAGTTTTTTGGGGGACCTTAGTCTTGTAGCTTCACTTGTAGTTGTGTGAAGATTGTGTATTACTACAAGATTATAACATTGTTTATACGTCATACTGCACTTACATTTCCATAAGTAGAATTACATGTACAAGGTAGTTTTTTTTATATTTTGAACCCAGTCTGGGACCTCAAGTCTTGTAGCTTCTTTCACAGTTGTGACAGGACTGTGATCTACTGTCATATTTGAGCCTCATATAGTCATTTCTTATAGCATTACTAGTAAATGTCTGCACAGTCTAGTACTTAAGTCTGTGGTAGGATTGCAATAGTGACAATATTGTGATGTCTGCTTCAAGGTATGTGCTTCATTACTTTTTATAGCTGTTTATACCTGCTTCCAGTAATCTGGTGCCTTAATCTGTGGGGACTGCAGTAGTGGCAGTATTGTGAATTCTGCTCTAGGATTTGAGCTTTAGTACTTTTTTTACCTGCATCTACTTACTTAAAGTTGCATTCAAGAGCCTTTCTGTTTATGTTGCTACTGTTTCTTTCCCTGTTCTTGAGTCTGTTCAACCCCCAGTGAGGCATTAAGGTGAAAGTTTCTGAAAGTCTAACCAATAGATTAGAACTCTAGTTTGAATTTTCCCCAACCATTCCACCATTTGTTTGTTGTGGTTTTAAAAGGCTGTGTCTCTGACTTTCTCACCTTATGGTAATCTGACTTCCAAAGCCCTTCCTCCCCTTTTTCATTGCTATTATCTATTGTTTAACCTATTTCAGTACCTTCCCACCCATTGTTTCCATATAACCATAATACTATGTGCCCACCCAGTGAACCAGTATTGCACTTGAGTAAACCTCCCTTACTACAAATTGCATCCTGCTTGTTTTCCCAGAGCTCCCACCTGCTTGTTGCCATTGTCCACTCTGAGGGGGTCCTGAGTTAATCCTGCTTCATCCTTGGCAGATAAGAGAGATTTATTTTACCGTTTTGCACTTCAGTTAACTGTTTAGAGTGCTAATACTTTATTTGTTGATTTTTAATTTAAATCATTCTAAAGGTACCTAAAATTTGAAATTGCCCTGCCAATGTAGTTTAAGTTGTTTTGTTGCAGCATTAAACTCACAAGCAATCTTTATTGGTGTTATTACATCAGGAGGTTACCACTGCCCTGTACAGACACAAACACCAGAAAGTAAGTTTATCTATAAAACTTTACTTAGAACTGAAACCTGTAACTTAGTATGGCTAAAGCAAAGCCATTGTGCACAGACAAGATTAGAGCAGCTAGTCTGCATATTAAACAGCATTACTATCATATCTTATCAGAATCTAACTTAGTATAGTCTCAAACCCCAGAGACCAGCCAATGTGACCTCTGTATAACTCAGTCCAACCTACAGTAGCCTACCCAAAATACAGATCCGGACATCATGGATATGCAATTTCCAAATGTCTCTATAACTAGCTTGGTAGACATGGGCATCCTGAGACAATACAGAAATTGTCTGACATTCACAGACAGCCATATAAACCATCAAAAATCAAATACAGTATGCAAGAGATCCACATACACAGTTTCACTGGAGGCAAAAATCTCACTTACAAACAAGGTTGTCAGGAACACTACATCCACCACATACATAGACCAACTTATACTAAGACACTAGAAAGCAATCTTTCCAAACCTCAAAGACTTCCTAAGCCTTTACATGGCACTGTCTATCCTCAGCGATCTCTAAAGCAATCACAAAAAGCAACACAAACATCACACATATGCCTACATCCAGTGCAGCCCCAAGAGCAAAACCCATAAGGCAAGCCAACACATTACCCAGGACTTTCGATTGTATGACACACAGATGCCCCACTCACCAGACTAAACAAGGAGAAGATAACAGCTGGTTACTTATCTGGAGCCAGGATCTGCTAAGTTATGCACAAACTCAAGTGACTACACCACAGGTACCCGTATGATTCTATCATGTCCATGTGTGTATTAAGGACATGAGACGTACTTCCCTAGAATATAAGAAGAGAGATATTTCTGATCTCTCTGAGTATATGTCTCAGTCAGGTATGTGCCTCACATTGAGCAGCACTCTAACTTTACCAAAGATGATGCTAGAGTATGAACAAAAGATGGCTGACTTCAATAATTGGCTCCGTTTCTGGTGTTTTCCCAGAGGAATTCAATATTTGTCAGCATGGAAGGACATGGTTAACAGTCCACGTTGCTTTGCAAATGATGGTCTGCACCTGTCTTCCCTAGGCATCTGAATATTGCTAAAACTTTATCCACCCCTTAGAGCCTTTTTTATGCAAAGCCAAACTGACAAACCTACCGCATGACAAATAAAACACAAAGAAACCTAAAAGTTATTGCTCAATGGTAAAAGCCTAAACAAGAAACTCTATACCCTACAAGCTGTCCTAACTCTAGAGAATACAGACATCTGTGCCATTACTGAGACATGGTTTAAATCTACAGAAAGTACTCCTGAAGTGCAAGGCTTCACTGTTGTCCACACAGGTAGACCATCAGCTGCACACAGAGGGACAAAAGGTGGAGGAGCCTCAATGTATATTAGCAACAAGCATAACTCTACATTGGTTAAAGAGGATGGTGCAAATCACCATAGACAAAGTCCCATACCATATTCTAGCAAGCTATACGTCACCCTCTATGTTCCTACAGTCCCATGGCTCATACCTAGACCTACTGGAGACACTCACCATTAAACCAAATAATCTATTCATGGGAGACTTTAAACTATCTACCTGTAGACAGGGAAACATAACATTTCCTCAGACTTGCAGGCTCAACAATTTCTGGACTTTATTAACACAAATATTCTTAAACAAATAGTGTGCACACCCACCAGAGGTTCAAACATACTGGACCTGGTATTCAATAGTATGGGAGAGTGCTGCACCCCCAAAACACTCAGTGTCACGTCCTCACTGGTGAGGTCAGAGCACAAAACTGTTTCCTTCAAAATAAAAATCAACTCGATAACCCCAGCAAACCATGTAACAGTTAGGAACTACTCTAAAGCAAACTACATTCTATTAAGTGTTAGTTTGTCAAAATTCAGTGCCCATCCCAACCCCAAGTTCAGAGCAACATATGTGGAATTGCTCACAGAAACCCTGTACAACCATGTAAATGGCTGCATAGAGGCTGCTGTACCAACTAGAAGTAAGCCTAAAACAAACTCTATAAACAAACAACACTGGTGGAATCCCTATCTTATAAGAGTATATAGCAAAATGAAAAAAGCCATAGTTAAAATCAGGAGGAGCAACTTCCATAATGATAGGAGCTCTCTAATTAAATTAAACAGGAAACTAAGGGGACTAATTAAGTCCAACAAAGTCAATTACGAGATCGAGACAGCTTTATAGCCTAAAGACTACACCAAAGCCTTCTACATCTATGTCTAAAAACTCAAAAGCAGCACACATCAGTATATGGAACTGTTGGTCAGTGGTGCTGCCTTCACCAAGCACAGTGACATAGCCAATTTGTTGGCTGACAAATTTAGCTCAAGCTTCACCCCTGCCTCACCCATGAAATAACTACTAGCATACTCCTCAACTATTAACAGGAAGAAGGTCCTGGCAGCACTAACAAATGCCAAAAACACAGCCTCAGTGGGCCCTGACAGTATCCTGAAATGCCTCCTAAATAGCTTGAAACATGACCTGTCAGGATCACTTGAGACATTTTTCAACTATAACCTCAAAACAGGCTTTGTACCACAAGAATGATGGACTGTAATAGCTATCCCACTTCACAGGGGTGGACCATCAACTGACCTTAGAAACTACAGACCTATTAGACTGACTAGTCTAATATGCAAAGCCATGGAATGAATTACGGAAATGATCAACAAAGACATAGGCAACCTTCAGTCACTGGACCCAACCCATTTTGGCCTTGTCAAGGGAAGGCCATACCTACTAAATCTGGTCAACTTCTTTGAGAAGGTCACTAAGGCAATAGAAGAGACATTCACAACTGTGGTCAGTACAGAGGTATCAAACTACTGTTACATTATATTTCATGAAGGTTCAGGACAGGATGACTGATAAGTGAATACACAGAGTAGTAGAAATCAAGATGGGAGATGAGCAGTTTGGATTCAAATCATGATGCAGCACAACTGACCTGAAGTTTGCAGTGAGATAGATATCTGAGAAAAACTGGAGATAAGGAAAGAGCCTAACTGGGCATTCCTAGACTTGGACAAAGAATATGACAAGGCCCCAAGAAAACTTGGTGTGACCAGTACTCTGGGTGGCGCAGTGGTGTAGGGTTTACCATTGTTGTCTCACAGCAAGAGGTTCTCCAGTTTGAGTGTTGGCTGGGATGCCTTCTGTGCAGAGTCTGCATGTCCTCCCTGCATTTGTGTGAGTTTCCTCCGGGTGCTCCGGTTTCCTCCCACATTTCAAAGACATGCATCTGGAGTGCTTCTCTCTGGGTCTCCACTGAAAATGGGCTCTGACCCAATCAGACTGTCCTGGTAAACAAATGTTAAACAAATAAATAAATAAACTGAGGCGGGCAGTCCTGTGGTGGTTTTAAGTCCCAGAAATATTGGAAGAATTGATGCATGCTATGTCCAACGACCCAATGACTCAAGTACTTATACATTCAGTCTTACAGAGGGGGTTCCCAGTGGGAATGGGTATGCATCAGGGTTCTGCTCTGAGCCCACTGCTGTTCCTATTGGTGATGGACTACATTAGCAAACTAGTCGGAGGTGACAGATCAACAAAGTTGCTGTATATAGATGATGTGGCATTACAGGCAGGCTTTGAGCAAGAACTTCTGCTAAGGATAGGGGAATGGCATGCAAAACTGAAGGCCTGTGTGATGAAACTCAGTAGAGATAAACAGTTGTAATGGCAGCAAATGAGGGAATCAGAAAAAGTTGAGAATTGAGATAGAAGGGAAAATAGCTTCAAGTATCTGGAAGGGGTGGATGAGGAGAAAGAAAGTCTGAATGAGGAGGTGAAAGTTAGAAGCAGAGGGGCTGCAGCCATCTGTCACAGAGTGTCAGGTGTGGTATGTGACAGAAGAATGCCAAATAAGTTGAAATGTAAGGTGTACAATACAGTGGTATGACCAGTACTACTTACTGTATGGTACAGAAACCTGGGCAGTAAAGGCACACCAATTGAGGAAGCTAGAGGTGATGGAGATGAAGTGCCTGAGAAGGGTGGTAGGATACACACTGTGGGACAGGTGAAGAAATTATGTCATAAGAGGAGAAGCCAAAGTAGCTGAAAAGTTCAAATACAGCAGATTATGGTGGTTTGGGCACATGTGCAGAAAAGCAAAAGATATTCCAGTGAAAAAGATTTGGAACAGGAAGAAAGAAGGCCAGAGGACATGAGGGTGTCCAGCAAAGAGGTAGGTGGATTGTGTGAGAGAAGACCTGTGACAGTCAGGCATGATTGTCGAAGAAGGCAGGAGAGTGGAATTGAACAGAGAGAGAGATGGCGGCAGTTGACATGACACCCCAACCTCATGTAGAAATTAGGAAAAAGGGGGTGATGATGATGATGAAGATGAACAAAGGCAATGGATGAAGGGAAAATGGTGCATACTGCCTAATTGAACCTGGCTAAGGTATTTGATACAATACCCAACTCGGGTATAATTGACAAACTCACTGAACTGGGCATAAAGCCCTACATAACTTGCTGGATTGCCAGCTGGCTCAGAGACAGGGCCTAGGAGGTCAGGATTGGTGATACCACCTCCACTAAGAGATCAGCCACCTGCAGGGTACAGCAGGGCTCCATGCTGGGACCGCTCCTATTGGGCATCTACTTCTTGGAGGTACAGGTTAATGTCAAGGGCCTTTGGCTGACCAAGTTCACAGACAGTGGAAATTGGGAGGGATCATAGATTCCCCCTGTGAAGAAAATGAAAACTCTGTCATCTGTGTTAGCACATCTGGCAGGAGATTTGTATATATTCTCAGAATAACTTGTACTGTATGCCAGTATGTCCAATTGTGAAAATATAAATACATTTTTAAAATGTTTAGTATTTTCCTGTTAATACAAAATGTTTAAAGAATCTGTCAGTGTTTTGATACATTTCTAATTGCACAGGTTTGTGAGGGAGAGTTTAAAATACAAACCATCTGTGGTGAATCAGCTGATCAATAGGTGAGGTCATTAGAATGTTCCTGGTTGTTAGGTGATTATTTGAACAGATGGTTGATAGGAAAAAGAACTTTGTCAAACATCTGATTGTTATTTTTAAAATAAGAGAGCTGTGACTGTTAACCTGGATTATAAAAGAGACTGCTGAAGTCAGTTGAGGGGCAATTAATGAAGAGTTGCAGTTAGGTAAGAGTTGCAGTCAGTTCAGTGCTGTGCAGTGGATACCCAAAAAGGACTCACTAAAAACTGTAAGCCTGCCTTTGCCTTTCTGTTATGTTTTAGACTAGATCAGGGACAGTATTCTCTAGTTAGGTTAGGAAAGTTTAGTTACTTAGAGTTTTTCTAAAATGATGTACTTCTATTCTACAGTTCAATTTTACATTTCTGGTGATTGAATTCTGGTGTTTTTTGAAAACTGTTGATTTACATTCTTGTAATCATTTTATCATAGGAAGTTACTAGGCTATTGGCACCAAGACCCTTACAAGCCTAGTCAAGAATTTAGCCCATGTTCCAACAAGTCATCACCCGATGCCCCTGTCCAGCAGGGACACAGGTGGAATCCCAGGGGTGTATTTTCTGGTCCCCATCCAGTTATCCAGGTTGCACTTAAAAAGGGTTAATAAGGTACTCTGCTAGATGTGGAGAGGGAGTCTATTCCACAGAAGGGTGGGTCTTTGGGACAGAAAGCTGTCCTGCCAACAAGTCCTATTGATGTCACATACCAGGTTGAGGTTGGACGTGCAGGTTACTTGAGTGGAGCTTGACTTGTGGATATGCAGCAGTCCCATCAGGGTGAAGTTTGAGACTGTTTTGTATGCCAGACAGAGGTCACCTCTGAGGAGTCTGTGTGAGACTGAGTAGAGGGAGAGAGCCTTTAGCTTATTGGTGTAGGGTAGATGCTTGAGGCCCTGGACTCTCCTGGTTCGGAACCTCTGTGGTCTCTCCAGCTGCTGCATGTGCTTTGTGAGGTACATGACGAAAGGGGCATTGTACTTAATAATGGGTCTTATAAGTGAAAAATACAGGGATGTTATGACCTCCTTGTCCCTGGATGAGATAACCTTACTAATGAGGTGGCCTATGTAGAAAGCTTTCTGTACAACAGAGGCAATATGGTAGTCAAAAGTCAATTTGCTATCACCTGGGTGCCCAAGTCCCTCATGACTGATTGAGTGCTTAGGATCTAATGTGATAATCTGTGAGGATGTCACTCTCCCCAAAGGGGATGATGATGATGCATTTTTGGCTTTCAGTTGAAGGCCATGTTTCTGGCACCAGTCATTTGTTTGGGTGAAACCCTCTTGGAGGATGTCCACATCACTAGGGGAATTGATGACAGCACCCAGCTTGCAGTCATCTGCAAACTTGGTCAGCCATAGCACACTGGCTTTGGCCTGCACCTCAGAAAAGTATATCCCAAACAACAGAGGCCCCAAATCTGATCCGTGTGGTACACCACTTATTATGGGTCTACTTGCTTGAGGGGGTTTCCCCTATTTTGACTAGGTGGGGTCTATCACTGAATCAGTGTGCTACCCATCTGGTAACATATGCACTGATGCCTAGTTGAGAGAGTTTATCTATTATACCAAAGTGGGGAATAGTATTGAAGACTTTGGCCAGGTCAAGGTAGATGGTGTGCACCATCTTCCCCTCATCCATAGCTTTGGTGACTGACTCAAAAAAGTAAACCAAATTTAACAGGCATAACCTCCCCTTAACAAAACCAAACTGTGTGGGATTGAGTGTTTGGAGGTTGTCAATGTCCTTGTTAATGAGGTCCATGATAATCCACTCCATGGCCTTGAGGATCAGGCTAGTTAGGCAGATGGGTCTATAATTTCCTTGAACGGTGGATGCTCCACCTTTGTGCAAAGGGATGACAGTGGCTGTCCTCCACTCAGCTGAGATGAAGCTGGTACTCAGGCTTTGGTTGAATAGGGTGCCTAATGGTGCTGCAGGTTCCTGCCTGAGTTCATGCAGGATGCATCCTGGGATGTTATCGGGTCCAATGGAGGCTGTATTTTTTTGCCTTTGAAGAGGGCAGTGATGACTTGCTGCCTAGTGATAAGGGGGGAGGGTTGAATCTTGATAGATTCGAAGAGGTCCAGATAGGTGGGGGCCTGTAGCTACCTATTATTTGAATAGGAGTCTTCTCAATGGTTAACTGCACCTTGAGTGTCTGCTGTGCGTCATACTGTTTGACAAGCCTGGAGGTATGTATATCTTTTATATATATTCAACTTCACCTCCTTTTGCTTTGCTGGCCATGGTTTGTGGTCTGAATGTATAATAGGATGAGTAACCTGGTATGGCTGGGCTGCTCTCCACAGCTTTGAACCAGGTTTCTGTGACTGCACAAATGTCAGCATCTTCCAGGGTTAAGAATGTTTCAATGAGTGGAGTTTCATGTTCAGATTCCTAGTGTTTAGCAGCACGACCTTTAATTTGTGTTTTGATGAAATGTTCATGTTGGTAGTTTTGACCTCATGGCATTGCAGGTCACTTTGGGGGAGGTAAGAGCCTTTGCCAGAAGCCGATGCCCAACGGAAACAGATGCAGGCCATCTCTGGCAAAGCCTCAAGGTTTGTCAATCATGTCTTCCTAGGCTGTCAGGTACTGGATTCCCTTGGAATAACTAAGCCTATTGTTAAAGTCAGTCATTTTATGTTTGTATTAAGGCGTTATTCTGGGTGATGGTAGAATGCTGCTTAAGGCTAGGAGCATACCTGCCTGGGACACATATTCAGTGAACACAATCATGTCTCTCTTCATATAGTCCAGGGAGGTATGTTGCTTATTACTAAGTATTTTTCATTATTTTACATTGTGGCTGGACAATCATTGGGTGTTCTTTAGAGATTAGGGAGTGTTTATACCTGTTTAGCACTCCCTAGGTCACATTGAATGCCTGGCTGCTTCTGGTCATAGCTATCATTTATTTTGATATTTAATGTTTAATAATTCATCACCCTTTGAAGAGTATGTAGATCTGTCCGACTCTGGTGGCAGCGTTTAACATTTGTATTGGGGAAGGGGGACATAGCTGGAAATATGTGTCAGTCTTCCCATAAGTGTTTGAGTGTGTGAGATTTTAATTTATTTTGAGTGTGAGTGAGTCAGAGATCTTAAACTGGAACACATTGCTATGAAGTGTATAATAAGGGGCTACATTTGGGGTAGACAGAGGTAAATAGTCCAGTCCCAGGAAATAGAGCATGTTCCTGTTGTGCTCTTTAAAGTAAATTGTGGAATTTTACTCTTGTGTGCTCTGGTGTTTTCCATGACACTCCCACACTAGAGTCAGTAGTGAGGATTGAGGCTCCTTAATTACTGACCTGGGTTTTAAATGTGGGACGTCCCTTAATGGTGGCAGTTCGGTGGGATATTAACCAGATATCACACCCCCATGCAACAAACATCTTACAAGAGGGTCTAACACATATAAATGACTGGTACCAAAGTCACAGACTAAAACTCTATGCCAAGAAATGCATTATATTGCCTTTTGGGAAAACTGCCACCCAGGCTAATTACTCCATTTTTAACTCACCCCTAAGAGTTGACCTGATATAAAGGGATCTGGGAACACATGTAGACAGTCATCTGGCCTTTGACCAACATGTGGTTAAGATAGTAAGAAAATCATTCAACTGTACCCAACTTATAAGTAAGGGCATGGCATCCAGGCCCAAGGAAGTCATAGTGCCACTTTATTCAGCCTTTATCAGACCCATCATTGAGTAGAATGCCCTCTTTGGCATGTACCTGACCAAACACATGCAATAGCTGGAATGCTCACAAAGGTTCCTTACCAGGAAAATCCAGGGTCTAAACACATTGCCCTACACTAATCACCTCAAAGCCCTATCTCTATACTCTATATCCTACAGGTTACTGAGGGGCAATTTATGCCTAGCATACAAAGCATGCTCAGATCCAGTTCTGATGGACGTTTTGCACATCTGCAAAATGAACAAGCTCCCCATCCATGTGAAGCAGAGTACATCCCTAATCCTGTTTAAGTGTAACCTTGACCAATGGATAGGAATTAGAATATTCACCCAGGTCTGGTCCCCATGTCTATTATAGACAGAGGCAGACAGTAATGCCCAAACTAACATACCTCCCATACCTCTAGAAGCTTCCTAACTAACATACCCGATTTGAATAAATGCCCATGATACATAGGGACACAGGTGAGTTGGATTACATGGCTAGGCTTATTATGGCCATGGTGGTCATTTACCCAGTATACACCACTGAACCTATAACAACAGATTGAATCTCAGTCAAATTCTGCATTGTGATCCCTAATAATTTACACTTTCCAGTCTTAATTCTGATCAGTAAAAATGTAATGGTAATCTTTGTCCCTTTTAGCAGAAAACTGTCAAATGTTGCCATTATAACCTTTGAATTGCCTTGTCAGACATTTGGCCCACAGCTGTTCTTCCTCGGTTCATTAAAATTTTTGCGAAAATTTTGCAGGATCAATTAAACGTTCATATGCACAGCTGCATTTATTTCTGGCAATCATCACAGCTTTACAGCAGGTCACGGGATGGAAATTGCTCTATTAGCTATGTCTAAATTTTTATTTTGAATATTAAGACCACTGGAGTTTGCATTTTTTAAATACATGACAAAAATCTTGACTTGGTAAACCAGCAAATCCCTTTTCAGCAGCCTTTAATACTGTAGCATGTAAGTGCTAGTTATCTGCACCACAATATACAGACTGTCATGCTGTGACTGCCTCTATCTTCCAGGCTCTGTCTTAGGCCATCTCTTGTTCTTAGTTAGATCACACATATATGGAGATACTGTAGACACTGTCTACTTTCTACCAATATGTCAGTGACTTAACACTTAACAACACAGCATATTACTTTTTACAGAAGCTTTCTCCACGTCTTTTGGGTTTTTAATACCATGACGGGAATGGACCCCATTCCTAAGTCAAAGTATGATTAAAGATAGTGATATTAGTATTGTTTCAATCTTTGATGTTAGACAGAATTGCTCTTCACAGCACCCGCAATGTGTCCAGAATTGACTCCTTTTGCATTTCATACAACGTCACGTCTTGGGAGCATATCTAAATAAGACTGTAAATTCTTTATTATGAGACCCATTGTCCCTTCTACTACTAGAAAAATCCGGGCAGCCTTCCTCCACATTGCCCTTGTTTCTCCCTGCAAATCCTGGTATTTTTGACTTTGTGGTCCTCTGTATATAAGACACTACAGTCTCTGGGTGTATCAGTTTCAACGATCAGTGTTATTTGTGTCTTCTTTTCATGGACTATTATATCTAGTTTTCTTGCATCTATTTTTTGAACTGTTGGTAATAGGTGATCCCATGTGAGATAAACTTCATCATTCTCTATAATGTTTTGTGGCTAATATTTCCAATGCATCTCAGCTACTTCAATATTGTAATATTTGCACAATCCCTAATGTAACAGTCTTGCTACATTATTATGCTTTACAGTATACAGACACACAGCAACAAGATATGCGATTGTTTCCAGTACTGTTTTACAAAACCTGCATTTGTCTGTATCTCCCACACATCCAATGGACTTTGTAAACTAATGTGTACATAGTGCACTATCTTGGGCCGCTAATATTAACCTTTTATCTTTTGGTTTAAATTCACCTCTCCTTAACCATTTCTGTTTCAGATCCTTATTGACATGAGGTTGACAAAGGAGTTTTCTGTACTTGCAACTATTTTTATGCCTTTTCCACATTTCTTGCCTTCTCATCTGATCCTTCTCCTTATATTCTTTCTTTTGTTTTTGGCATATTCAGTTGCTGCCTGATTTTTGTTTACTTCTGTTTTGTTTTCTATTCCCAATTGACACCAATAAGCTTCTATTAAACTAAGCATGGAAGACATCTTAGATTTGTTCTCTTCATGTTTCAAAACGTTCACTATGTTTGGATCTGATGAGGTCAACAGATATGTATGAAGTCTTATGATTGCAGATCTATACCTGTAATCAGTTTTGAGGAGGCCCATACCTCCTTCAGAGTGAGGGATATATATTCTTGGTATACACTGATTTTTATATATCATTTGATAAGTATGAAGTACTTTTCTTGTTTTCCTGTACAGGTGACCCGGTACCTTTTGAGGCCAGCCAATCACCCCAAAACTGTATGTTAGAACAGGAAGAGCAAATTGATTTATAGTTTGGACTTTGTTCCTAGATGTCAGGGCAGTTTTCCGTATTAATTTTAATCTTCTAAAATATTATTTACTGAGTTTTGTTTGCATTTGTTCATGTTTTATTGTTGAGCCTTCATCAGTTCTCATATATTTATACACTCCCTTCTGCTCAAGTTCCTTTATACCACATTCCTGTCACAGACTGATTTTTCTTGTTGCTGCAGCTTTCTTGCTTTAAATGTTGCTATTACACATTTATCAAGACCAAATGACATTCTTATATCATTTAACAAAGTTTTGACCACTTCCACTTGTGCTCTCAGCTCATCTGATGAGCTATACAGTTTTAAATCACCCACAAAAAGATGAGACATCTTTACACTTTGCTGTTGTTTGGAAGCTAAATTGTAACCATGACCATGTTAAGTAGACATCTTAATGGATTAAAGGCAATACAAAAGAGCAGTGATGACAAAGAGTCACCCTAGAATATCACCCTTTGAATTTTTATCCTTGAGATAATAATTTGTCCTTTATCGTGGCTTAGCTGCAAAGTGGTTTGTCACCATTTCAGTCACTGTAATGTAACTGATCAGTGTAGGGTGTATCTTATATATATGTAAGCACTCCTTTATCCGTGAATGTGAGATGCTGTCAAATTTTTTTTATAATCTATCCATGCCATACTTAGTTCTCCCTTTTTACAATTCTCCATTATGACTTTATTTAACAACAAATGATCCTTTTTTCCATAGGACTTCCTTTTGTTACCCTTTTGTTCTATTGTCATGATTGTGTTTTCTTCTAAATGACTATAAACTCTATTGGCATCAGTTCCAGTGTATAGTTTATACATTGTCAGAAGACAAGTTATTGGTTTATAGTTTTTAGGATAGCTTGCAGGTTCACTCTTAAGGAGTATTGTTTTTCCTGTTGTTAACTAGGTTGGTGTGTGTTCAGGGCGTGTATATAAGTAGTTCTTACTCAGGGCAAAATCTTCGTATAATGATATTAATAACTTTTAGCCAGAAGTTAGGTACTGCATCTGGGCCTGGGGTTCTCAGGTTAGTAGCTTTTCTTAAATGTGTTTCAATTTCTCTAGCCATTACTTCATACCTTTCATATCCTCCACATTTGAACTTCTTACTATTTCTTTTACTTCTTCTATCCATTTAGCATCTTTGTTATGTTCCACAGGGTCTTCATAGATATTTCTCCAAAATGTGTTTATTTCATCTTTTTTGTGGTGTTTCCATTCCTTTTGCTTTGTTTTCCAAGTCTCTATAAAACTTCTTTGGATCATATATTAATTGCTTACTTTGTACGTTTCCTTTATATTTGTCTACATATTTCCAAGGTTTTTCTGCCTGTGCTGATATTTGTAGTTTATTATTTACAATACTGATTGATAGAGCCTGTTCTGTCCTAATTCTGCGCATTGCTTTTATCACATCTTTCTTTCTATGTATTTTTGTTGAGCTGTTCCCTCTTCTATACTTTTCTAACAGTGACACTTCTTGCCTTAATTGCTTTATAGTTTTCTATATTCAATACTTCCATGATGGCATTTGACTTCTTCTCTTCATTTCCCTTATTGCCCTGTATTTTTGTGGTAAGATTATCTGTTATTAATTTTAGTGTACAGTAATATATCATATTTACTTCTGTTATATCACATGAATTTCTGTTAATAGTCTAGATTACTGTGCTCATTTGTTTTATGAGATGCATTCCACAACATTGACTGCATCAGAGTTGCCACCATTTGCTGTTCCTTCCCTTGCTCTGCAACTCCAACTGAACCTTTGTACTGGTTTCTTACTGAAGGCTCCTGAGTATCTTCATGTGGCAGTTGATCAGATGCTTCCCATTCCACTTGTTTCTCCTTAATTTGGGGGTTCAATGTTCCATCATGTTATGACATTACCAGAGTTGGATTTTCTACACTAAATCCTTCACTTTGCAGGGAATCCATAAATTCAGTTTCTTTTTCTTTAACTTCTCCATTACTAATCCTCTTTTCTACTTTCCCCTTTGTTTTTTTTTCTTTTTTGTATTGTACAATTTTCTTTAAACAGATGCATTTGCCTGTATTTTTCTTCAAATTTATTAAGTGCTTCTTTTTTTGTATTGATTAGTTTTGCTTTCTCCTTTGCATGAATATTGCACCATATTAGATCTCTTTTTCTTTTCCATATCTATATTTCTTTTTCAGATGTCTCCCACTCCTCCTGTTTCTCCTTACTTTGGGGACTTATTGTTCCATCATGCTGTGACATAACCTGTGTTAAACATTCTACACTAAATCCTTCACTTCGCAGGTATTCCGTAACTTCAGCTTCTATTTGTTTAACTTCTATTTTACTAATCTTCTGTTCCATGTTACCCCTTTGTGATCTTATTTTCTGTATTGTGAATTTTTTCATATCTGGATACATTTGCCTGTATTTTTCTTCAAATATCTTTGGAGCTGCTTTTTTGTATTGTTTAGTTTGGCTTTCTCCTTTCATAAATATTATACCATATAGGATCATAGGATCATAGGAAGATACTAGACTATTGGCCCTGAGGCCCTTACGAGCCTAGCCAAGAATTTAGCCCATGTTCTGACAAGTCATCACCCAATGGCCCTGTCCAGCGGGGACACAGGTGGAATCCCAAGGGGGTATTTTCTGTCCTCTTCCAGTTATTCAGGTTGCTCTTAAAAAGGGTTAATGAGGTACTCTGCTTGATGTGGAGCAGGAGACTATTCCACAGAAAGGGAGTCTATGGGACACAAATCTGTCCCGCCAACAAGTCCTATTGATTTCACAGACCAGGTTGAGGTCATGCATGTAGGTTATTGAAATAGATCTTGACTTGCGGATATGCAATAGTCCCATCAAGGCGGGGTCTGAGATTGCTCTGTATGCCAGACAGAGGTCACCTCTGAGGAGTCTGTAGGAGACTGAGTAGAAGGACAGGGCCTTTAGCCTATCTGTGTAGGGTAGATGTTGGTGGACATGGATTCTCCTAGTGAGGAACCTCTATGGTCTCTCCAGCTGCTGCATGTGCTTTGTGAGGTACATGCCGAAAGGGGCATTGTACTCAATAATGGGTCTTATAAGGGAAAAATACAGGGTTGTTATGACCACCCTGTCCCTGGATGAGATACCCTTGTTTTATTTATTTATTAATTTTTGGACTGTAGTTTTCCACCTGATTTTGTTTTGGTTTGAGATGAAATGGAGTTAACCAGTCTATATTTGGGGTAAAGGTGAGGGGTGCCATTAAATAGGTTTAGTGTGATATGTGGAGAGCATAGGGAGGAAATTTGAATAGGTTGTTGGAACAGAGTTGGAGATATGTTGAGGGCTACTACAGAGTCATGGTACGATGAAAGATGGCCAAGTAAAAGGTGAAGAATAGAGGATAAGCTGAGTAGTAGCATGATTAACTAAAGGGCTCTATATGCTATAACTGGAAGGTGGTGGGGAAGTAGGGATCAAGAAGGGAAAAGAAGTTGCAGGAAAGAAGGATATTTAGTGCTGGTGAAGTCTGAAAGCTGATAAGAGAGTAGATAGGAAAGAAATACTTTCTATGAAGGAAGAAAGTTAAGCTGTCCTAGCATCTTCTCTGGAATGTAAGGAATAGGGGTGTTCAAAAGGCTACAGTTTGAAAATGTAGGTTAAATAAGCAGAAGTGAGGGTTTATTTGGGAAAAAGTAGAAGATACAATGTAGAAGAGATAGGTGCTGTTAGGGAGTGGTGTGACTATGAATGTATACAGAGCAAAGCAATATGGGAGGGAGAAAGGTAGTTGAGAATGGTGCTAAATGGTGCTAAAAGATTAAATGGAATTTGAGAATTGGGTAAAAAATTAAAAGTTATGTACTCACCATAACTAGGCATCTGTGTTGCCCATTTTCATTCTTCTTCAACCCATGGGCTCAGATCCGATCCTCAGATCTGACCCAGCCGCACACTCCAGACCCCGGATCCAACTCTTGAGCTCCTCCCTCTAACCATACTGCTTAGTCCATCCCCATTACCTCAGATCAAGTTTGTTGCCATTAGGCCCATATACCTAAAACAGAATCAGAAGAGGCTGACAGAAAAAGGAAGGGCTCAAACCCAGAATTGTAGATTCCAAAACATAGTCCAAGAGGTCTCTCCAAAAATTGAAGTATGTGGGATGGATGGGAGGAAAGTTGAGGAAGAATGAAAATGGACAACACAGATGCCTAGTTATGGCGAGTACATAACTTTCAAATCTGATGTTGTCCTTTTTAGTCTTCCTCAACCCATGGGACAGAATCCCCAGGTATATTGATCTTGTGTGGCCCTCACTGAAGGATATTCTGGAGTAACTCTGAACCAAAGGTGGCTCTGTTTCTAGAAATAATATCCAATTTGTAATGAGTACCAAAGGTATGAGCTTAGACCATATAGCTGCAGCAGAAGTATCATCAATAGATGTTTTTGACCAAAAAGCAGATGAAGCAGCCATGGATCTGGTTGAATGAGCCTTGGGTGGTTAGGGTAAGGCCATGCCTTGTTGAGAACAGATCCAAGAAATACAGTCTATGACCTATGTGGCTAAAGTGACTTCAAAAACTGTGCATCCCAGTCTTTTTGGTGAAAAGGAGACAAATAGTTGATCTGATTTTCTGATTTGTTTTGTGCTGTGGAGATAAAAGCGTAATTGTTTATGTACATCAAGGAGGAAGCATGTGTTCTCCTTTATTCAAAAAATTTGGGAAGAAGACCAGTAAATCAATGGCTTGAATAATGCTATTTTCAGAAAACTACTTTAAGAAAAAAGAAGGGTTTGTCCGTAAGGTATCCCTATCTTTATGGAAAATTATGTAAGGGGTCTTTGAGGAAACAGCCTGGAGTTCAGATATCCTCTTTGCAGAAGTAATGGCTACTAATAAGACCGTTTTCCATGAAAGGAATTTTAAATCGGTTTTAGCTGATTTCTCTTTCTTCCCCATGTCCATCTTTCTTTTTTATACCTTTCAAAAATCTCTAGGTTTTGTTCTTTATATTTCCGCACTTCCTCAGTCACTTCATTTTCCAAACAGCCTAAGGTTTCTTGGTCTAGATACTATTTTTCACGAATCTGTTGTGTTAATAAACACAAATTTGCATTTGAAGCTTTTGACAGTTTTTCTTATGCAAATATTTTTCTTTTCTCTAATTTCTCTTAATCCTTTTGAATATCTTCTGTCCTGAAATTCTGGGATTCTTGCATAATAGTAGCAACACATATTTTTTTCTTGTCTTCAATAGTCCACTCTGTCATCTTTATGGCTCTTTTTAGGCCTGTAGGTTTTTGTGGACTACTAATTCCTTCTACAAAAGGGGGGCATCTCCCTCCTGAGCCTGGCCTAACCCCATTGAAGGATACTTCCATGTCTTGAGGATTCTACACTGCCATTTTTTCCAGTCCTGGCACCAGTGCACCTGCCAGGATTGGACATTTTTTTTATCCTGAGACTTGTGAACCCAGCTGTCTTTTTTATTTTTTAACCTACTTGTGTCCACGATGCATACTATATAAAATACAGTCTATATATCAGTGTTGTCTTGGTGAGATTTTATAAAAACAGGGTCCACCTCATGAAGGTACTTACGAAGACTTGAGGATGAATTCAATTCCACCAATGCTATTCTCCTTTGCTTGCTGATTTTATCATCTCTCTTTCCGGATCTCCTGAATGGGAGTGGATGTAGTGCATCAGCTGTTGAAGCTATACTTATCTGACACTAAAACCACAGACAAAAGTTCACCACTGTTGGATATGAACCATCTACCCATCTAGTTACACAATCTAAACAGCACAGTATCAACCATATGAACTACCGAAGAAATCTGACTTATACATGGAGTGAGAGTGTACTTTTGTCAGGCTGACCTCCTCAGTGTATTCCAGAGAAGATGTTCATAGGTGTTTACTAGGCTAACAATCACAAGGGGGTTTTAAGCCTAGTCATGCATCCCAAATCTATAACAATTTCTAGTACCCTTGATAAGTGTAAACAGGGGCTTGGGGATGAAACATTTACAAGCAGAGGCCTGGGAGATGAACCCTTTACAAACTGTCTGTGCCCATTACAGACATAGGTGCCAAATCATGGATGAATGTTTGTGTTAAAAGTGTGGGTGGAGCCTTTTCCCAATGTAAATGTTTCTGCTAAGTGGGACTGGACACAGCACATCAGCTGCTGAAGCTATACTTACCTGGCAGAAGAGCTACCCACACACACACACACACACACACACACACACACACACACACACACACACACACACACACACACACACACACACACACACAACTTCACCACTGTTGGATTCAAACCACCTGTCTATCTATTTACACAATCTCGTGATCACTGTATCAATCACAAGCACTGCAGGAGAAGTCTGACTTTAAATGTGTTTTACAGTGAACCTACTGTACTTCGCAGATTTTTGTGAAAAGGCCTGTGACTTGGCATGCAGAAGTAGCAGCAATGTGCTTATCACAAGTAATTACATACTGCTCAGATTATTTATTGATCCTGTCATTCATGTAGATTGCATTACTGTGAATGACATGTACCTGTTTCACTGTATGGTATTTTGATGACAATTACACTTGTGAAACAGTAGATTGACAACCAAGCATCCATGAGAGTTCATCTCAAGATGACTATGCTATGCAAAGAGTAATAATTTGTTATGTGATTTTTCACTTGTATTGTCTAATGGTTGGACAATGTGTAGTGTAAATACAACCACACAGGTCAAAAATATGACAGTGGACTGCAGAATACCACTGTAAAAGTATGTGTGAAAAGGTTCCACAACATTGTACATTATTTCCAAGTGTAAGTGTTGGAGAACAGACATGACATTACAAAATGATGTGTTCATACAACATCTGCAAATGAAATTTATGGAATTACTTAATGACTCCAGTCCTCGATGATTTGGCAGACATTCATAAATTTAGTGATGAACACAACACACATTGAGATGCATAAATGTAGACATCTTTTGAAAATTTGCGCATTTCAAGGGTATTGCTGTGTAAAATAAATGGTTTCCATTATGGATCAAGAAGAGCAGGTACAGTAAAAACATGATGAGAACATAAGGATGATAGTGGTAGATTAATAACATATGCAGTGCACATTTAAACCCATATTAATAAGAACTGAAAACATTACCTAATTGTATGACATGTGTGGACACGAACCCTTGACAGTAATAAATTAAAGTATACAGACAGAAGGATTAGCTGAGGTCACCACACAGGAAGCCATACTTTCTTAAGTTAAAATCACACATTTGAAAGGAGAGTGACAACAGATTGAAGCAATGGAAAAGGTAAGCATCAGGCTTCATCACAGTGATGACAACTATAACATCCCACTAGGTGTATATTGCATCTAGCAGCCTAATAAATATGTTACAGTAAGTGTTTCAGAATAGTACTATCAGTGTCCATTTCTGAAGAGAAGCAGGGCTAAGCATATTTGCATGAAGTGAACCATGCTTCTGTGATCATAATTAAAATATTCATAAATGTGAAATGTCATTAAATGTCAGGCAGCATTGCTGCATGATGTCAAGCTCCATGCAAAAGCTGAGGACAGGAAATGGGGAGGAGATATTGGGAGACAGGGATAGAGGCACAGGAAGGATTTTGCTTATGGGCCATTTCTGCACATGTTTGTGTTGTGTTACCCTTAGGTTTGTCATTGTAATTATTCTGTCAGGATCTGTGCAAGAAAGTGCTCCCAACAGGGAGTCAGCAGCTTAATACATCAACAGGGTAATGGTGTGCTAATGCGCTATGTAACCATCAGTTACACACAAATGAGTCACATAGGTTCATAGATTAGTACTAAGCTAACTGCCCTTGGGAGCCATTTTAAGCCTAGCCAATTATCCCTTGTGAGACTCGAACCCCGCACCTTGTGTTTGTAAGGCAAACACCTTAACCATTAGGCCACCCTCCCAACCCATAAAAGACATTCAATAACTGTTACACATACTTATGGAGTCAAACTTTCAAACTATACAAAAAGTGATCTACAGACTCAAGCATTATCTCAGCACACCACATAGGAACTCCTACTTTACAAAAATAAAATCTGACAACAGACTAAAGCAAAGGAGAATGTATGTATTAGTCTTCACTGCAGTCATGAAGGTTGTAAAATCGCATATGTTGTATATTACATTGACTAAAGCAAAGGAGAATGTATGTATTAGTCTTCATTGCAGTCACAAAGGTTGTAAAATCACATACGTTGTATATTACATCGACTAAAGCAAAGGAGAATGTATGCATTAGTCTTCACTGCAGTCATGAGGGTTATAAAATCGTATACGTTGTATATTACATCGAGTAGCCTGATAAATATCAGCTCGTCTTCACATAGCTCAGTAAGTCTAAGCATAGTAGCATGAAGGGCATCAGACTAATGTGGCCAAAGGCAAAAACTCACAAGATTTTGCCATCAGCACTGTAACGCCATTTCCCATAAGTTACAGGTGCTGCTTGGCACTTAGCATCACTCCAATGGTGAAGTGAAAGGCTGGTGACACATAAGGGGTGGGAAGATGGAGAGAATTGGAAACAGGGATAGAGACATGCAAAGATATTTCTGTCAGGGACAGTTCTGCACATCTTTGTGTTGTGTTACTCTTAGGGCTGCCGTTATGATTATTCTCTCAGGGTCTCTATATACAAAGGCAAAAGATATGATTCAGAAATGTAGACATCCTTTGAAAATCTGAACACTTTACAGGTATTGCTGTGTACAATAAAGTGTTTCCAATCTAGATCAAGAAAGGGTAAGAGAACCATGATGAGGAGATATGGAGCATAGTGGTGGGTTAATAACATATGTAGCACACACTTATACACATACTATTAATTAAAGTTAAGCATTACATTATTGTTTGACATGCATGGGAGCGAATCCAAGATCCAGGATTACATAGCTGTTTGACATACTTCTGGATTTGAACCTTTGACATATAATGTATAAAAACACCAGTGTACAGATTGGAGGATTATCTCAGCCCACTGCAAAGGAACTCATACTTTAGTAAGTTTAAATTACACATTGTAAGAGACACTGACAACAGGGAGAAGAAAGGGAGCATGTAGGCAGCAGCAGCATTCATCACATTTATATCAGTTGTGACATCCCACACACTGCACATGACATTTAGCAGCCTAATAGATATGGATGAGTAACTGTATTATAATTTATTACTTTTACCCTGTTTTTCTATACTGCAGTGGACTTAAGTATATTTGTTTGAAACTAACTGTGCTAATGCAGTCTAAGGCTAAAATGCACAAGATTTTGCCATAGTACATGAACTGCCATTTACCGTCAGTATTGCTGCTCAATGCCAGGCATCACGCAAATGCTGAGGACTCAGACTGATAACACAGGAAGGGTAGAGAAACTGATATGAGAGAGGGAGGCAGGGATCAATTAGATTAGTACGGAAATAGGATAATTGCTCAATACAATATGTAAACGGCAGTTACATATAAAATAGTCTTATAAAAACCGTCAATAACAAATTGATATAATTTTGGATTAGAACCCCTGAAACTATACAAAAATCAAAGTATAGATCTGAGCATCATTTCAGCATGCCACAAAAGAGCTACTTCACAAAGTTAAAAGCACACAATTGAAAAGACAGTGATAACTTATAACAATGGAAGAGAACTCATTAATCTACAGAAGATAGACCGAGAAGGAAAGGATAGACCATACTTACATAGGACTATGTCTTTACTGAAAAATACATATAGTAATGCTATTAATAATAATAAAAGAAGGATAGCTATACCTTATACTAATAATAACACCTCTGTAGTTAATACCATTAAAAAGCATTGGAACATTCTACAGCTTGATGACAATATTAAGGAAATAGTAGGAGATAAACCATCTTTTAGCTGCAAGAATACTAAGTCTTTAAAGAGACTGTTATGTTATGATAATATGAGACAAGATGGTATATACTCCCAAAGGAAAGGTACCCATGCTTGTCTTACATGTAATCAATGTAGCTATATTAAAAACTCTAATGAATTTATACATCCAGATACAGGCAATAAATATGAGTTTAATAAATATGCGGATTGCAAGAGTAGGAATGTGGTTTACCTAGGTCAATGTAAAAAATGCTAAAGTTTTTATGTAGGTA
The DNA here is from genome assembly GCF_019279795.1 of Protopterus annectens. NCBI lineage: Eukaryota > Metazoa > Chordata > Ceratodontiformes > Protopteridae > Protopterus > Protopterus annectens. Next base: position 697,415,553 of record NC_056729.1, on the reverse strand, counting down.
TGACCACTAGAACTTTGAGAGAACGTATTAGAGAACATGTATATGCTATTAATAAGGAGAATGAACTGAATGCTATGGCTAACCATGTTCTTCAAAGAGATAGTACACGTTTTTCATTTTATAGTACTAGAACATATTTATAGGACAGAGAGGCTAGGATGCATGCGTAACAGTACAGAAAAGAAAGAAGTAAAGTGGATAATAAAGTTAGCAGCAGATAGGGGCCATGGCCTTAATGACAAAGTTTCCTTAAGACCATTTTTAATAGATAAACCTTTTAAACGTTGATGGATTTGTATATATGATCAGATAATTTATATAGATATTTATTATTACTTTTTATAGACATTTCTATATATATATATAAAATCTTATATTATACTATTATGTATTTTAAATAGTTATTAAGTATGAAGTGTTGAAATTTTCCCTCCTTTCCTTTTATGTGAACCAATCATTAAGCTTTTTATTGAATGAACTTTTATAGTCGCTACCCAATAGGAGTTTTTTTACTACTATATAAGATGTTTGATGCAGGAACTTAATTAAGTCTGATGAAGCGTCCTGGTGACGTGAAATCGCTCACTGTTTTTCTTCTTTTTGCCTCAATAAACTTCGTTTTTGGAATATCTTTGCAGTTGGAATATATTTGCTGGTGATTTGGTTGGCTTCGATTGTCGTGGTGTATCCTCTTTATATGTTTTTTTGGACTTATCTGATTTTTAGAGGATACTTTGTCCTGGTTAGTATTTTATACGCTTTATAGACATTATCATTATTCTAATACTACAGGAACATGACAGAAGGACCATTGATGTTAATACAACTAAAACAATGGAACCACTAAAGAAACTTGACTTTAAACAGTTGTTGCATGTACAAGAAAATCCTTTGTTAAGTTTCTCATATGCAGAATTAAGTCAAACATTTTCTAACAAGAAGGATTCTGACATACATATAGAGACTTTACAGACAATGCGTAAATTAGAAGATATTTTAACTAAAATAACGAATGTTCAATGGCAAAAAAGACACATGGAATCCTGTCTAAAATTCAAGATAGTACCTAGAGGGCTTCACGTTTTAAAAATGCCTACATTTGGATCTACTTATCCAGATTTATTGGTAAAGTGGCAGCAGCTAAATTTAGAAACTAGCTATGGATATATGAGGCTTTTAGTTGAACAATATCAGCATAACGAACAAGCTTTGTTTCATGAAGCGTTTATGTTAGAGAAACCACTGTCATCTTCTCTGACTGACATACAACTCAATAATTTTTGTTCAGATGTTAGCACCACATTGACAGCCTTGGACAGTAAACTACTTTTATTGAAAAAAAAAAAAAAAAAACTTGAACGAGATTGTTCAGATTTTTCTAGTGGGAACTTCTTCCAATGGCCGAGGGAATCCAGTCGACCATTCATCGATGCTACAACAGCTACCACTAGTAATCACCAGACTGAGCGTTCACCCCCTTTGGCTCCTTCTACTTCCGGTCCAGTAGTTTCCCATGTGCCTGGAATAATAGACGCTACACCATTGCCATGCGTGAAACCTTCTCTAACTTTGGATATCTCTTCCAATGATAATCTGGCCACAGTGGAACAAGTTGTGCGTAGGAAGACTGCATTACCTGCTGGAACTAGTCACAGTGATGCAGGATTTGATACCAAAAATCTCCATTTTTCTCTACCTTTTCGGGAGGTGAACAAACCTGTTTGGAGCACTTAGCATCAGGGAAGGAAACAGAAAACTTTGGAAGGTCAGTTAGAGTTTCAACGCAAGTCGTTGAGACCTGTACAATGAACTTAGTAGTGAACATTTGAGACTATAGACTGACAGAACATGAGTTTTCAGTATTAAATAGAGGTCTTTCTTTCATTCCCTCTCAGAATGTGGATGTAAGTGAACTTATTGTTGACATGAAACAATTCATTAGAAATGTTGCTTTAACATTGCAGTTTAATAATGACAACACTGCTGATAATAATGTTCAGTTTAAGAAACCTTCTGTTTATATACCATCTTTACATCCGTTATTAGAAAGTTTTGAAAAAGCTTGCATGAATGATTTTTTGCTACAATTTGGGAATACTAATACTAAACCTGAATTTTTTAATTTAACAAGAGAAGAAAAAATAGCACTAGATATTTTAAAAAAGAATACAGATATAGTTATCAGGCCTGCTGATAAAGGAGGAGCAACTGTGGTTCTAGATAAAACTTATTATGATATGAAAATTACAGAGCTACTTATGGACAGTAGTACTTATATTCCACTTGATTCCATAGGTTTAGAAAAACTTATTAAAGTAATGCATGCTGACTTATATGACATGCTTATGTGTGGTATAATAGATGAGAGTCTATATTATTATTTTTTAGTTGAGAAACCTCTCATTCCAGTATTTAGAGGTCTTCCAAAAATACACAAGGACATGAGTCGTCCACCACTTAGACCCATTATATCAGGCAGGGGTTGGCTGACGGAGAGTATTTCAATCTTCACAGAGAAACAGCTTAGGCCAATAGTGAATAAAACTACATATATTCTTCGTGATACTCAACATTTTCTGGAAACTCTAGCCAATTACAATATGAACAATGAAATGAATGAATCTGATTATTTAGTCACATTGGATGTTACAGCTTTATTCACAAGTATACCAAATGATATAGGGATAGAATACTTGAGGTTATTTTTGTTACATAATGATATGCCTAACAACAAAGTCATTATGATCACCATGTTGTTAGATTTGGTGCTGTCGAACAATGTTTTTACATCACAAAGTAACTACTACCTTCAAGTTAAGGGAGTAGCAATGGGCACATCATGTGCCAACTCCTATGCTAACTTGGTTTTAGCATATTGGGAGTCCACCTATATTTTTAGAACATTCTATCTATTCTCAGCATATTAGATGTTATAGAAGGTTTGTGGACGATGTCTTTTTGGTTTGGAGAGGGGATTTAACTACCCTTAATGAATTTATTACATATGTTAATGGTACCACTACGTTTTTAGAGCTGACCAGTACTACCTCACAAATAAAAATTGAGTTCTTAGATGTTCTACTTAAGAAAGTGAATGGGACACTTACAACAGAGGTTTTTCGTAAACCTTGTAGAAGGAATGCTATACTCCATAGAGATAGCATGCATCCTCCTCACATATACAAAAATATTGTCAAAAATCAAGCTGTGCGTTTTTCCAGAATTACCAGTGAAGATTCGGTGTTTGTTGAAGCTATAGAGAACATAGAAGCCGAATTTATAGACAGAGGTTATCATAAAAGAGAACTCATTAATCTACAGAAGATAGACCGAGAAGGAAAGGATAGACCATACTTACATAGGACTATGTCTTTACCGAAAAATACATATAGTAATGCTATTAATAATAATAAAAGAAGGATAGATATACCTTATACTAATAATAACACCTCTGTAGTTAATACCATTAAAAAGCATTGGAACATTCTACAGCTTGATGACAATATTAAGGAAATAGTAGGAAATAAACCATCTTTTAGCTGCAAGAATACTAAGTCTTTAAAGAGACTGTTATGTTATGATAATATGAGACAAGATGGTATATACTCCCAAAGGAAAGGTACCCATGCTTGTCGTACATGTAATCAATGTAGCTATATTAAAAACTCTAATGAATTTATACATCCAGATACAGGCAATAAATATGAGTTTAATAAATATGCGGATTGCAAGAGTAGGAATGTGGTTTACCTAGGTCAATGTAAAAAATGCCAAAGTTCTTATGTAGGTATGACCACTAGAACTTTGAGAGAACGTATTAGAGAACATGTATATGCTATTAATAAGGAGAATGAACTGAATGCTTTGGCTAACCATGTTCTTCAAAGAGATAGTACACGTTTTTCATTTTATAGTACTAGAACATATTTATAGGACAGAGAGGCTAGGATGCATGCTTAACAGTACAGAAAAGAAAGAAGTAAAGTGGATAATAAAGTTAGCAGCAGATAGGGGCCATGGCCTTAATGACAAAGTTTCCTTAAGACCATTTTTAATAGATAAACCTTTTAAACGTTGATGGATTTGTATATATGATCAGATAATTTATATAGATATTTATTATTACTTTTTATAGACATTTCTATATATATATATATAAAATCTTATATTATACTATTATGTATTTTAAATAGTTATTAAGTATGAAGTGTTGAAATTTTCCCTCCTTTCCTTTTATGTGAACCAATCATTAAGCTTTTTATTGAATGAACTTTTATAGTCGCTACCCAATAGGAGTTTTTTTACTACTATATAAGATGTTTGATGCAGGAACTTAATTAAGTCTGATGAAGTGTCCTGGTGACGTGAAAGCGCTCACTGTTTTTCTTCTTTTTGCCTCAATAAACTTCGTTTTTGGAATATCTTTGCAGTTGGAATATATTTGCTGGTGATTTGGTTGGCTTCGATTGTCGTGGTGTATCCTCTTTATATGTTTTTTTGGACTTATCTGATTTTTAGAGGATACTTTGTCCTGGTTAGTATTTTATACGCTTTATAGACATTATCATTATTCTAATACTACAGGAACATGACAGAAGTGACCATTGATGTTAATACAACTAAAACAATGGAACCACTAAAGAAACTTGACTTTAAACAGTTGTTGCATGTACAAGAAAATCCTTTGTTAAGTTTCTCATATGCAGAATTAAGTCAAACATTTTCTAACAAGAAGGATTCTGACATACATATAGAGACTTTACAGACAATGCGTAAATTAGAAGATATTTTAACTAAAATAACGAATGTTCAATGGCAAAAAAGACACATGGAATCCTGTCTAAAATTCAAGATAGTACCTAGAGGGCTTCGCGTTTTAAAAATGCCTACATTTGGATCTACTTATCCAGATTTATTGGTAAAGTGGCAGCAGCTAAATTTAGAAACTAGCTATGGATATATGAGGCTTTTAGTTGAACAATATCAGCATAACGAACAAGCTTTGTTTCATGAAGCGTTTATGTTAGAGAAACCACTATCATCTTCTCTGACTGACATACAACTCAATAATTTTTGTTCAGATGTTAGCACCACATTGACAGCCTTGGACAGTAAACTACTTTTATTGAAAAAAAAAAAAAAAAAAAAACTTGAACGAGATTGTTCAGATTTTTCTAGTGGGAATGTCTTCCAATGGCCGAGGGAATCCAGTCGACCATTCATCGATGCTACAACAGCTACCACTAGTAATCACCAGACTGAGCGTTCACCCCCTTTGGCTCCTTCTACTTCCGGTCCAGTAGTTTCCCACATGCCGGGAATAATAGACGCTACACCATTGCCATGCGTGAAACCTTCTCTAACTTTGGATATCTCTTCCAATGATAATCTGGCCACAGTGGAACAAGTTGTGCGTAGGAAGACTGCATTACCTGCTGGAACTATTCGCAGTGATGCAGGATTTGATACCAACAATCTCCATTTTTCTCTACCTTTTCAGGAGGTGAACAAACCTGTTTGGAGCCCTTAGCATCAGGGAAGGAAACAGAAAACTTCGGAAGGTCAGTTAGAGTTTCAACGCAAGTCGTTGAGACCTGTACAACAAACTTAGTAGTGAACATTTCAGACTATAGACTGACAGAACATGAGTTTTCAGTATTAAATAGAGGTCTTTCTTTCATTCCCTCCCAGAATGTGGATGTAAGTGAACTTATTGTTGACATGAAACAATTCATTAGAAATGTTGCTTTAGCATTGCAGTTTAATAATGACAACACTGCTAATAATAATGTTCAGTTTAAGAAACCTTCTGTTTATATACCATCTTTACATCCGTTATTAGAAAGTTTTGAAAAAGCTTGCATGAATGATTTTTTGCTACAATTTGAGAATACTAATACTAAACCTGAATTTTTTAATTTAACAAGAGAAGAAAGAATAGCACTAGATATTTTAAAAAAGAATACAGATATAGTTATCAGACCTGCTGATAAAGGAGGAGCAACTGTGGTTATAGATAAAACTTATTATGATATGAAAATTACAAAGCTACTTATGGACAGTAGTACTTATATTCCACTTGATTCCATAGGTTTAGAAAAACTTATTAAAGTAATGCATGCTGACTTATATGACATGCTTATGTGTGGTATAATAGATGAGAGTCTATATTATTATTTTTTAGTTGAGAAACCTCTCATTCCAGTATTTAGAGGTCTTCCAAAAATACACAAGGACATGAGTCATCCACCACTTAGACCCATTGTATCAGGCAGGGGTTGGCTGACGGAGAGTATTTCAATCTTCATAGAGAAACAGCTTAGGCCAATAGTGAATAAAACTACATATATTCTTCGTGATACTCAACATTTTCTGGAAACTCTAGCCAATTACAATATGAACAATGAAATGAATGAATCTGATTATTTAGTCACACTGGATGTTACAGCTTTATTCACAAGTATACCAAATGATATAGGGATAGAATACTTGAGGTTATTCTTATTACATAATGATATGCCTAACAACAAAGTCATTATGATCACCATGTTGTTAGATTTGGTGCTGTCGAACAATGTTTTTACATCACAAAGTAACTACTACCTTCAAGTTAAGGGAGTAGCAATGGGCACATCATGTGCCAACTCCTATGCTAACTTGGTTTTAGCATATTGGGAGTCCACCTATATTTTAGAACATTCTATCTACTCTCAGCATATTAGATGTTATAGAAGGTTTGTGGACAATGTCTTTTTGGTTTGGAGAGGGGATTTAACTACCCTTAATGAATTTATTACATATGTTAATGGTACCACTACGTTTTTAGAGCTGACCAGTACTACCTCACAAATAAAAATTGAGTTCTTAGATGTTCTACTTAAGAAAGTGAATGGGACACTTACAACAGAGGTTTTTCGTAAACCTTGTAGAAGGAATGATATACTTCATAGAGATAGCATGCATCCTCCTCACATATACAAAAATATTGTCAAAAATCAAGCTGTGCATTTTTCCAGAATTACCAGTGAAGATTCGGTGTTTGTTGAAGCTATAGAGAACATAAAAGCCGAATTTATAGACAGAGGTTATCATAAAAGAGAACTCATTAATCTACAGAAGATAGACCGAGAAGGAAAGGATAGACCATACTAACATAGGACTATGTCTTTACCAAAAAATACATATAGTAATGCTATTAATAATAATAAAAGAAGGATAGCTATACCTTATACTAATAATAACACCTCTGTAGTTAATACCATTAAAAAGCATTGGAACATTCTACAGCTTGATGACAATATTAAGGAAATAGTAGGAGATAAACCATCTTTTAGCTACAAGAATACTAAGTCTTTAAAGAGACTGTTATGTTATGATAATATGAGACAAGATGGTATATACTCCCAAAGGAAAGGTACCCATGCTTGTCGTACATGTAATCAATGTAGCTATATTAAAAACTCTAATGAATTTATACATCCAGATACAGGGAATAAATATGAGTTTAATAAATATGCGGATTGCAAGAGTAGGAATGTGGTTTACCTAGGTCAATGTAAAAAATGCCAAAGTTTTTATGTAGGTATGACCACTAGAACTTTGAGAGAACATATTAGAGAACATGTATATGCTATTAATAAGGAGAATGAACTGAATGCTTTGGCTAACCATGTTCTTCAAAGACCATTTTTAATAGATAAACCTTTTAAACGTTGATGGATTTGTATATATGATCAGATAATTTATATAGATATTTATTATTACTTTTTATAGACATTTCTGTATATATATATAAAATCTTATATTATACTATTATGTATTTTAAATAGTTATTAAGTATGAAGTGTTGAAATTTTCCCTCCTTTCCTTTTATGTGAACCAATCATTAAGCTTTTTATTGTATGAACTTTTATAGTCGCTACCCAATAGAAGTTTTTTTACTACTATATAAGATGTTTGATGCAGGAACTTAATTATGTCTGATGAAGCGTCCTGGTGACGTGAAAGCGCTCACTGTTTTTCTTCTTTTTGCCTCAACAAACTTCGTTTTTGGAATATCTTTGCAGTTGGAATATATTTGCTGGTGATTTGGTTGGCTTCGATTGTCGTGGTGTATCCTCTTTATATGTTTTTTTGAAAAGTGAGATCAGAGTGAAAGAGGATGAAGACAGGGAGAACATGAAGTTGCAAGAAGGTAAAATGAATAGTAAGAAACAGGCAGCGTCAGCACAAAATGGAAGTGCTGGCCCTTTGTCAAAAGAATAAACTACTCTGTAAAAAACAAGCCCCAGATGCCCAGGACAGTGCTAAACTGTTTCTTCACTATAAGAAGATGATGCTTTTGTTGAGCTTATACAGCCAATTGAAAGGCTGTGTAATTAGCACCAAATAGTCTGGGGTTAATGGGTGATCTTTTTATTCCCTTTGTTCAAGGGAAAGGCACTGCATGCTATTAAGATGAAAGATACTAACTGTTATTAATTCCTCGAAAATGAAAAATGTGCCCTGGGAATGTTTTCAAGTTAATTCTGGAAGCTAATATGAAAAATTTAGAGAACACAGGAAAAAGACAGAGATAAATGATAATTATTTTATTGCAGAAATAATCACATACATTAATGATGAGTGGATGTCAAGTTAATACTTTTCAAATGAATGTTGGAAGACCTTATAATAAGGCAGTAAGTATTCAGCATTTTGCCTGAGGATATGATAATCTGGTTGACAATCTGAGAATTAACCGGTGTAGATGAGGTAGACAAAAAGGGTGACCTCTATCTAACCAGCAAGTCACAGCTGCACAAGAAAGAGGTATCTATCACTACATATGGGAACAAGAGAGCCCATGGGAAGTAGTCTAAGCTAGAACAGTAGATTCCACAGGCAAACAGGAAGCCACTGGTTCCAGTACATGCCCATATCAAGGGATAAATGTCTTCAATGTAACCAAATAACCATAAATGGTACACATGTCCACAGTGACAAAGGTGGGGACCAAAGGTCAGCAAGCAGAGATTGATTTTTATGACTGGCCCTATGACTAGGGATCTGCAGGTGGAATCTATCACTTGGTCAGATCACTCAGTCATTCAGTTCATGGTTGACCAACCCCAGGTGGAATCTTTGGCTTTGAGGCTTGCGCAGAGCAGAAGACTTGATCTGATCACCCCAGAATTTTGAACCTTGGTTTGTTCAGCCAGCTTCATCTCCGTAGTGCTGCAGGCTCAGAAGAGTTGATGTGGAGTTTTTAACTAGGTCCTTACCTACTTGCCTGACACTTTGGCCTCAAGCTCTGTATGACTGGTCTCACAGTTCTGCTTGAGCCATGGTTTGAGTTTTGTCTCTGTGTCTGTGGCAAACTAGCCAAAAGATGGAGCCCAAGTTGTGCTTCAGTGTTCTGCTCAAGGACAAGCTTGCCCTAGATAACCACATTTTGATATACCAGGCTGAGTTTTCCCAGAGGAAGTCCATGAATTTGTCCCAGGATATCTCTACAGTGATAAACCACATGCTTGCCTGTGGTTGGAAGACTGTGCCTGCTAACCTATCTCACAACCTGTAAAGCTTTATATAGTGAAGAATGCAAATTAGCTGCTTAGTATTTTCCTGCCAAGCTTGCTCTGATCAGATTGGGGTCTCACAAGGTGCACACCAGGGTCAGATCAGTAGCCCTAGGGAGTTCATATAATCCTTGTGTTGGTGTGATTTTTGTATACTAAATTATGGTAATTTATCTTTACAGTTTGCAGTATTCATACTACTACTTGTGGACTAGATCTTTGTTCCTCAAGAACTGTCTGGAGTTACATGGTCCAACCCTATACAAGCTTACTTCATCTTGCTGAAAGATGAGGGTTTTCGAATTCAACTAAGGAGGCCCTGATTACTCATATAGTCAAAAAGACAAGTTGAGAGTATGACAGTCTGAGTAACTATTGTCCTGTCTTTAACTTTCTGTTTGTCATCAAGTCCCTTGAGAAAGCGGTGTATTTACAACTGTACTCTTATTTGAGAGGCGCTAACATTGGTAATGTTCGCTAGTCCAGTTGCCAGCTAGACAGCATTGAGATAGTCTTGACTAACGCCAGTAATGATCTTCTTATGGCAAGGGATCAAGATTACTACTCTGTTCTGTCCCACTTAAGCATTTACTGGCACTACATATGATTGACCATTCCATCTTAATAGACTGATTATAGCATTATTGCAATAACACTGGTGTGGTCTTATACTGGTTTGCTCCTACATCTCCAGACGAATCCAGAGAGCTGACTCAAAAAAGTTAATTTATCTGCTTCTTACTCTCTTCACTGTAGTATTCCCCAGAGTCCCATTCTTGCCTTGCTACAGTCCACTGCGTACATTCTTCTGTAGGGAGTAGTTATTCAATTGAAAGCTTTTCAATATCACTGCTGTTCTGGTGATCTGTATCTCCATTTATCTCAAGAGACTGCATTGGCTGTTAACCATTTAGTTAAAGACTTAGTATGCATCCATACCTGGATGGTCAATAAAACAGTGGCTATGGTTTTCCACACCACTCTCATGGATTCTATATCACCATATTGTCTGTCAATATCATCTATAGCTGAAATAAAGTGCAACGTGTATATAAGATGCATGATCTGCGGGTGATCACTGATGATAAGCTGGCCTCAAAGGACCAGATCTCACCTACTGCCAAATTACCTTCTTTTCATGTTAAGAACATTGCCCTCATTTACCATCTTATTCCATCTCTAGAACACCCTACTATTCTACATGTTTGAGTATCCTGTCTAGATTGCTGTAAGTCTGCATACCTGGGGATTATGTATTCAGTGCTTGATGACCTGCAGCTTATGCAAAACTCTGCAGCCTGCCTATTTACTTGAGTTTCTAAGTACCACTGATGGAGACTTGAGTCTGATGACCTGATTCAAGTAAGACTAGAATGATGAACATTTTGATTTGTGATTTACTTGACAAAATGCAAAACAGTCTAAACTTCACTTTGACTTGATGGCACAGGACTTGACTCGACTTGAGGAAGATGACTTGTGCAGAAATGTTTTTTTTTTTCTACAGTTACCAGCAAGGGTGCTGGGTAAAGTGCATGGAGGTTTGTCCTGCAGTGCACTATTAGCTAGCATGAGCTACTATGCATTCTGACACAACTCCTCTCCATTTTCCACCAAGTACCAGATGCAGATAGCCTGTTAGGCTGCTCTGCTAACTGCTGGTAGGGCATCTTGCCAGTTCTGCTTGATATTGTTTTTATTAGTTTAGCACTGTCATGATTGCCACCTACTTGTTTATCATCTTAAATGAGTTCTAGTAACTTGGATGCACTACAGATTATGTACTGTATACTTTGAATTTGAATTTAAGTGATCTTGGGCTACTGCGTATGGCTCTTGACATATTGCTTTCTTTAGAGTGAGTCATGGCATATCTGGATCATCGGGCATTCACTTGAGACAAGGTTGGTTAATTCTAAGTATGCAGCTTAATCCAAGAGCCCCAAATTCTAACAATGTCAGGGTTAGGCTCTGAGCACCAAATCTGTAGTTCACCGGACTCCACTGTTTAAATGAGAAACACTTAGGAGCCCCTTGGGCCCTCCATATTTTCATTAAGGGCAGAAATGACTGTAGCCACAATGAAGAATGGAGTGAGTGTGCCATTCTTAGAGCTGCAGTAAGTCTATGAAGCTATTTCTACAACATTATAAAATAAGAGAAGAGGGCCGAGTTGTGGAAATGATTAGTAGATTTCAAAAGTATATGGGACCAGGGTATGTTTTTGCAGTAAGAATAGTGGTGAGTCTTTTTTTAGTTACTTTTATTCCATTTGTATATCACTGATTTCAAGCTCCTCTGTGGCTGTCTCCCTATACCTTCCATTCTCACTCCATGTTGTGACAGTAACCCAGTTTGACTCACATCAGGTAGATATTTCCCTTCAGAGCCCTACATACAGGGAGATCTCCTATTACTTGTGGATACGCTCTCTGTGGTCTTTCAACCATGCACTTCCAAGTGTGATAGTGTCAGGCAAGGAGCCATCATACTGTGGCTGTGGGGTGTTACTTGTAAGCTCTCCCTCCTTTCCTCTGATATGCTGGATACATCATCTAGGGGGGCATACAGTAGTGCTGCAAAAGAAAAAAAACTACTGCATGGTGACACATCCCTCTTTTACCTGCAACCATGCCAAATCAAATACTCTGTTATCACCACCGGGGTTCATGAAGAAGCTGTGCCCCCAGAATATCCTCACAACCTTCGCCCAGAAGAGGCAAGCAAACAATGCCCACTCGAACCTTTTCCACCCTGCCAACTTTAGCGGGGTCCAAACTACTAATCAAACTTGGGTTACCTCGATCATAGCACTTTATCTGGTTTAAGAATAAGAATGGAATTATGAGAGATCTGGGCTATTTATATAGAAGAGCTTTATGCGATTTAGCATTTGTGACGTGCTTCTGTTGTAGTGAAATAAGTGGAAAGACTGAAGCTCTGTAGTCATTCCCATTTTCATTGAAATTAAATTATATGCATTCTAAATATGCTTACACTCTTTCTGTTCATTTTTTCCTGAAATATTTACATTATCCTTCCCCTTTTATGGTGTAATGCCATTATGTTACTTCTGTCAAAGTCTTTAGGCAGGGAGGTTTCCCTTTGAAAGCAATGCTGCATCTTTGCTTTAAAGGATGTGTGTTTTGTCCAAATCCTTTCTTTACTCACCAGTCTGGCACTCACTCTGTCATCTCCGACACTTTCTCAATGTATTAATAATTCTTTTTTTCAGCTATCCACTCTCTCTCTTATCTATTTTGAATTTTCCCTACTTACCTCACCTTTGCATCCAGTTCTCCCTACTCACATTTCAAACAAATTGCACTTGGTTCTCTCCCTAGATAATCTTACTATTTCTTAGGTTGCTCTGTAGTGTATTGTGTTACACTTGTATAAAATACAACCTTTACAACTGTTATTTTCTTCTTTGTATAATATGGTACTTCTTTCTATAAATGACATTCCACATGTTAATATTTCCTATAGTCTACTGTTTTTGCTTTCATTTAATATGTTGGAGTTTTTCTCTCAGTGCCTCCACTGAAAACAGGTTATTGCCCAATTGGACTTTCCCAGTAATCAAATGTCAATAAATAAGTGAATAACAGTGTGTATTTCAGTTTCAACACATAACCATGAAGTGAAATGTCATGATTACAGTATACTGAACTTCGCTGTGTGTTTTTTTTTTCAGAATTATTAGGAGAATTACCATGACTATTACTGACCTGTTAGTAGAATGGCTTTATTTAATTAATTTTTGACTTTCCATTTTTGGAAGCTTTATATAGGCAGGTTCACAACACTAAATCCCTCCATTATTACCATGGACCAGCAATTGCATTTAACAATGAAACGTTGTCTCTGTTTTGCTTTTGACATCTTCTGTTTCAGCAAATGATGGCACAGTTCTCCTTTTTGTTATCCACTTCATACTGTGTATTGTACTAATTCATTTTATTTGTTCTATCTTTTTTATTCTCCATTCATTTTTTATGTGTTTATTTATTTATGTATTTGTTGACTGAGGTAGAGTCCTTATCCAAGTGCACCATTTTCAGGTTTTAGCCCAGGATGTTATAATGAATAAACAAATATAACAAGCAGGGCACACAGTTAACTGCAGTAGGTAACATAAGTAAGAAAATCTAATTTCATGTATTAGGTATTTATAGTACATATTTAGGTAATAAACTGTCTAACAGAAGGTTACACAAGTTTGAGACCTGTGCTAACAATTATCAGGAGAACTTGCAAGTAACATACATTAGCTAAACACATGTGCTACAAACACACTTCCAGTATTTCCAGTAAAAAGTATGAGAATCCTAAGAGGTGTAATAGAGGGATAGGAAAGCACCTGATGAAGGAACAGAAAGAGTAGAAGTGCTGAGAGTAGAGTTAGACATTGACAATTACCTGACATATATTAAAAATGAGTAAGTAGTGCTGTAAAAGGAATGGAGCCATAATGTCAGAGACAATAAGTATGTGATAAGTAATTTTCAACTTAAGGGAAACCAAGTGATGGTCACTTACTGGTTGGAATGATTAGTCAGCTGTCTACTAAAAGGATAGTAGGAATGCCTGGAGGTTGCTAGGTTTGGGAATGGGTGAATGTGCAAGGCCATGCTGGTGAAGAGTAGTATGAGAGCTAAGACATATGGTGTGCTTTTGCTATTGTGCTGGGAGAATATTAGTACCCCAGTCCTTAATGTTGTGACAATGTCACCAATGGGGTATAGTCGTAGTTGGTGAATCAGTTGTGGTTTTATTTAAACTACCTTTACTAGTTGTATTTTCAATAAACAGAAATAAAAAGATCAAACATACCCAGTTAATATAAATGATTTTGTATGATGTATTGCTGTACTAGGCATACCTCTCACCTGTCCCTGCTTTTCAGGGATGTCTCTGATTTTGACTCAAATCTTAGTTCTGGCCCTCTTAACCCCTCCTAAAACTGATGACATCTGGAGAATAGATTGTGAATTACCCTTAATACATAGTGACAATAATTTAGAGTTCTAGACTTCTCATACGTCAGAAAAAATTATTAATTCACATTTTCTTATTCTGTCAGCACCTCAAGTTAATAGCATTAAAACGTTAAAAGTGTCCCTGAGTGTCACGGAAGAGGCTGACAGAAAAAGGAAGGGCTCAAACCCAGAATTGTAGATTCCAAAACATAGTCCAAGAGGTCTCTCCAGAAATTGAAGTATGTGGGATGGATGGGAGGAAAGTTGAAGAAGAATGAAAATGGACAACACAGATGCCTAGTTATGGTGAGTACATAACTTTTAAATCTGATGTTGTCCTTTTTAGTCTTCCTCAACCCATGGGACAGAGTCCCCAGGTATATTGACCTTGTGTGGCCCTCACTGAAGGATATTCTGGAGTAACTCTGAACCAAAGGTGGCTCTGTTTCTAGAAATAATATCTAATTTGTAATGAGTACCAAAGGTATGACCTTAGACCATATAGCTGCAGCAGAAGTATCATCAATAGATGTTTTTAACCAAAAAGCAGATGAAGCAGCCATGGATCTGGTTGAATGAGCCTTGGGTGGTTAGGGTAAGGCCATGCCTTGTTGAGAACAGATCCAAGAAATACAGTCTATGACCTTTGTGGCTAAAGTGACTTCAAAAACTGTGTATCCCAGTCTTTTTGATGAAAAGGAGGCAAATAGTTGATCTGATTTTCTGATTTGTTTTGTGCTGTGAAGATAAAAGCGTAATTGTTTATGTACATCAAGGAGGAAGCATGTGTTCTCCTTTATTCAAAAAATTTGGGAAGAAGACCAGTAAATCAATGGCTTGAATAATGCTATTTTTAGAAAACTACTTTAAGAAAAAAAAAAAAGGGTTTGTCCATAAGGTATCCCTATCGTTATGGAAAATTATGTAAGGGGTCTTTGAGGAAACAGCCTGGAGTTCAGATATCCTCTTTGCAGAAGTAATGGCTACTAATAAGACCATTTTCCATGAAAGGAATTTTAAATTGGTTTTAGCTGATTTCTCTTTCTTCCCCATGTCCATCTTTCTTTTTTATACCTTTCAAAAATCTCTAGGTTTTGTTCTTTATATTTCTGCACTTCCTCAGTCACTTCATTTTCCAAACAGCCCAAGGTTTCTTGGTCTAGATACTATTTTTCACGAATCTGTTGTGTTAATAAACACAAATTTGCATTTGAAGCTTTTGACAGTTTTTCTTATGCAAATATTTTTCTTTCCTCTAATTTCGCTTAATCCTTTTGAATATCTTCTGTCCTGAAATTCTGGGATTCTTGCATAATAGTAGCAACACATATTTTTTTTTTCTTGTCTTCAATAGTCCACTCTGTCATCTTTATGGCTCTTTTTAGGCCTGTAGGTTTTTGTGGACTACTAATTCCTTCTACAAAACGGGGGCATCTCCCTCCTGAGCCTGGCCTAACCCCATTGAAGGTTACTTCCATGTCTTGAGGATTCTACACTGCCATTTTCCCAGTCCTGGCACCAGTGCACCTACCAGGATTAGACACTTTTTTTATCCTGAGACTTGTGAACCCAGCTATCTTTTTTATTTTTTAACCTACTTGTGTCCACGATGCGTACTATATAAAATATAGTCTATATATCAGTGTTGTCTTGGTGAGATTTTGTAAAAACAGGGTCCACCTCATGAAGGTACTTACCAAGACTTGAGGATGAACTCAGTTCCACCAATACTATTCTCCTTTGCTTGCTGATTTTAATCATCTCTCTGTCTGGATCTCCTGAATGGGAGTGGATGTAGTGCATCAGCTGTTGAAGCTATACTTATCTGACACTAAAACCACAGACAAAAGTTCACCACTGTTGGATATGAACCATCTACCCATCTAGTTACACAATCTAAACAGCACAGTATCAACCATATGAACTACCAAAGAAATCTGACTTATACATGGAGTGAGAGTGTACTTTTCTCAGGCTGACCTCCTCATTGTATTCCAGAGAAGATGTTCATAGGTGTTTACTAGGCTAACAATCACAAGGGGGTTTTTAAGCCTAGTCATGCATCCCAAATCTATAACAATTTCTAGTACCCTTGATAAGTGTAAACAGGGGCTTGGGGATGAAACATTTACAAGCAGAGGCCTGGGAGATGAACCCTTTACAAACTGTCTGTGCCCATTACAGACATAGGTGCCAAATCATGGATGAATGTTTGTGTTAAAAGTGTGGGTGGAGCCTTTTCCCAATGTAAATGTTTCTGCTAAGTGGGACTGGACACAGCACATCAGCTGTTGAAGCTATACTTACCTGGCAGTAGAGCTACCCACACACACACACACACACACACACACACACACACACACACACACACACACACACACACACACACACACACACACACACACACACACAAAAAACTTCACCAATGTTGGATTCAGACCACCTGCCTATCTATTTACACAATCTAGTGAACACTGTATCAATCACAAGCACTGCAGGAGAAGTCTGACTTTAAATGTGTTTTGCAGTGAACCTACTGTACTTCACGGATTTTGGTGAAAGGCCTGTGACTTGGCATGCAGAAGTAACAGCAATGTGCTTATCATAAGTAATTACATACTGCTCAGATTATTTATCGATCCTGTCATTCATGTAGATTGCTTTACTGTGAATGACATGTACCTGTTTCACTGTATGGTATTTTGATGACAATCACACTTGTGAAACTGTAGATTGACAACCAAGCATCCATGAGAGTTCATCTCAAGATGACTGTATGCTATGCAAAGAGTAATAATTTGTTATGTGATTTTTCACTTGTACTGTCTAATGGGTGGACAATGTGTAGTGTAAATACAACCACACAGGTCAAAAATATGACATTGGACTGCAAAATACCACTGTAAAAGTATGCGTGAAAAGGTTCTACAACATTGTACATCATTTCCAAGTGTAAGTGTTGGAGAACAGACATGACATTACAAAATGATGTGTTCATACAACATCTGCAAATGAAATTTATGGCATTACTTAATGACTCCAGTTCTCGATGATTTGGCAGACATTCATAAATTTAGTGATGAACACAACACACATTGAGATGCATAAATGTAGACATCTTTTGAAAATTTGCGCATTTCAAGGGTATTGCTGTGTAAAATAAATGGTTTCCATTATGGATCAAGAAGAGCAGGTACAGTAAAAACATGATGAGAACATAAGGATGATAGTGGTAGATTAATAACATATGCAGTGCACATTTAAACCCATATTAATAAGAACTGAAAACATTACCTAATTGTATGACATGTGTGGACACGAGCCCTTGACAGTAATAAATTAAAGTATACAGACAGAAGGATTAGCTGAGGTCACCACACAGGAAGCCATACTTTCTTAAGTTAAAATCACACATTTGAAAGGAGAGTGACAACAGATTGAAGCAATGGAAAAGGTAAGCATCAGGCTTCATCGCAGTGATGACAACTATAACATCCCATTAGGTGTATATTGCATCTAGCAGCCTAATAAATATGTTACAGTAAGTGTTTCAGAATAGTACTATCAGTGTCCATTTCTGAAGAGAAGCAGGGCTAAGCATATTTGCATGAAGTGAACCGTGCTTCTGTGATCATAATTAAAATCTTCATAAATGTGAAAAGTCATTAAATGTCAGGCAGCATTACTGCATGATGGCAAGCTCCATGCAAAAGCTGAGGACAGTAAATAGGGAGGAGATATTGGGAGACAGGGATAGAGGCACAGGAAGGATTTTGCTTATGGGCCATTTCTGCACATGTTTGTGTTGTGTTACCCTTAGGTTTGTCATCGTAATTATTCTGTCAGGATCTGTGCAAGAAAGTGCTCCCAACACGGAGTTAGCAGCTTAATACATCAACAGGATAATGGTGTGCTAATGCACTATGTAACCATCAGTTACACACAAATGAGTCACATAAAACACATTCAATAACTCTTACATATACTTATGGAGTCAAACTTTCAAACTATACAAAAAGTGATCTACAGACTCAAGCATTATCTCAGCACACCACATGGGAACTCCTACTTTACAAAAATAAAATCTGACAACAGACTAAAGCAAAGGAGAATGTATGTATTAGTCCTCACTGCAGTCATGAAGGTTGTAAAATCACATACGTTGTATATTACATCGACTAAAGCAAAGGAGAATGTATGCATTAGTCTTCACTGCAGTCATGAGGGTTGTAAAATCATATATGTTGTATATTACATCAAATAGCCTGATAAATATCAGCTCGTCTTCACATAGCTCAGTAAGTCTAAGCATAGTAGCATGAAGGGCATCAGACTAATGTGGCCAAAGGCAAAAACCTCACAAGATTTTGCCATCAGCACTGTAATGCCATTTCCCATAAGTTACAGGTGCTGCTTGGCACTTAGCATCACTCCAATGCTGAAGTGAAAGACTGATGACACACAAGGGATGGGAAGATGGAGAGAACTGGAAACAGGGATAGAAACATGCAAAGATATTTCTGTCAGGGACAGTTCTGCACATCTTTGTTTTGTGTTACTCTTAGGGCTGTCATTATGATTATTCTCTCAGGGTCTCTATATACAAAGGCAAAAGATAGGTAATAACTTGGTTAAAACCCCATATAAAGGATCATGAAATTTTACCATGAAATTACTCAATCATCAGAAAAGACAGACCCAAAAAAAAGGAGGTGGGGTTGCCTTACTATACTCATCCTCCTTGTCAGTCACCCCTTATAACAAACACATCCCCATTTTTAATAATGCTGAACTACTCCTATCACTACTCCAAGTCAATAAATACAAGCATATATGTATAGCCTCCCTTTACATTCCCCCTGGTGACAATATTACCACACTAGAGAATATTCTTTACTGGCTCTCCACCAACATTAACAATGAAATCATAATTTTGGGTGACACCAATATCAATTGGTCAGCCATTCATTCTCCCTTAAACCCACTCAATATCAACCTTTACAGCTTCTCACAACTAATTAACGACATAACTTGCCCCTCAAAAGCTCTATCCAAGGGTAGCATTCTAGACTGGATTCTAGTCTCTCACCCTCATTACTTCTCTGACAGTGGTACCCTTCCAGAATCCCTTAGTGACCACCTACCTATCTTCACATATCGACTACAAGCGCCATTACAGAGAACTCATTGCTACATTACTACCCGCAACCATAAAAACTTCAACCCAACAGCTTTCTCTGACTCTCTCAAACTAGTTGACTGGAACATCCTAAAAGCTTTACCCCTAGACAATACCGTGGCCCATTTCAACACAACCTTCCTGAACCTTCTAGACTACCATGCTCCCATAAGGACTAAAATAATAAAACTAAAAACTACCCCCTAGTTAACCAAAGACACACTAAGAGCCATGCGACATAGAGATAAGGCCTGGACACTTTACCATAAAAATAAAGCCCCACTCACCCATAATGAATTTAAAACACTCAGAAACAAAGTAAAAAGGCTTGTTATTAAAGATCGACAAAACTACTTTTCCATACTCCAAAATACTAATAAAACAAATCCTCAAAAATTCTGGAAAGGAATCTCTACCCTTATCAATCCTGGCAAAACAGCCAACCCCAGCCCAGACCCCAATGCTTCTGACATTGACTTGGCTACACAATTCAACTCTTTTTTCATAAACTCTATTTCCAAGCTAACCTCATCATTCACTGACACCGCCACATCCCCGACCTCACCCCAATCCTCCCATACCCCTCCCTCCACTCTGACTACCTCTCTCTTTCCCTCCCCAAGACCACCACCCTCTAATACCTCACCCCCCTTTCTCCTACTTTCTCACTAAAACCTATCCCCACATCTACCATAAAAAAACTGATCCAGAAACTAAAGCCTTGCTCTAATGCCCCAGACAATATTCCTTCATACTTTCTTAGCATAGCAGCTGAAACCATTGCCTACCCTATTAGTATACTAATTAACCGCTCGATCCAAGAAAGCAAAGTACTCCAAATCTGGAAAAAGGCCTTTATCATACCTTTGCATAAAGGTGGCAATAATAATGATACTACAAACTTCCGTTCCATAGCTGTTCTGTCTCCCATTTCTAAACTCCTTGAAAAGTGTATCCATTTGCAGCTCCTTCCTTATTTCTTAGGCAATCACCTGCTGACTCCAACCCAGCATGGCTTCAGACCTGGCCATAGTACTATGACAGCCCTCCTCTCCTTCTTAGAAACCGTAAACAAGGCCAGGGACTCTGGAAAGATTGTTTCTACCCTACTACTGGACCTCTCAAAAGCCTTTGACACTATCTCTCATAAACTACTCCTTGATAAACTCTCCCAACTTAACTTATGTCCTTCCTCATTAAACTGGTTCTCTAGTTACTTATCTAATAGACCTCAAGCTGTTAAATGGAAAAAAGCCACTTCCTCATTCCTAAGCACTCCAACTGGGGTCCCCCAAGGCTCCATATTGGGTCCTCTCCTATTTACCATCTTCATAAATGATTTCCGTAATTCTATCCCATTCTCTAATATTATTCAATATGCAGACGATTCAACTATTATCTGCTCTGCCACATCCATCCCAGTACTCCAAAAACTTACACAAGATGCATTCTCTATCGCTGAACAATGGATGAAAAAAAACCCACCTAGCATTAAATGCCTCTAAAACCAAATTAATGGTATTTACTCCCCCTAAACACATCTCTGTCAACCCAAACTCTTTCTTAATCACCTGTAACAATAACACATCCTTGGAATTGGTGCCAGAGACTAAGTTACTTGGGGTTCAAATCGATAGTCAGTTTAAATTCAACTCCCACATACAACTAAATATCAAAAAAACTCATCAAAAACTAGGCATGCTCTACTGACAAAATCGTTTCCTTACACCCTCTACTAAAATCACTCTCTCTTCCACATTCCTTATTCCCTCTCTTCTATATGGAGCCCCACTCCTGACTAACCTACAATCTTCCCTCAAAACACAACTTTCTTCATGCTACAATAAAATAGCTAAATTCGCTAATGGCCACAAAGCATCTACTCACCATTGTTGTTCTCTCCACAAACTAGTATGGTTAGAACTACCCAACCGACTCATCTATTCCCAACTCACTCTTGCCCACAAGCTCATCTTTAAACCCTTCCTTTGTCCATCTCTTTTCCCTGCTTTTAAAATGCACCTCCCCAACAGAGAACTCAGAACCAATAACCAGAACCTACTTGAACTATACATACCATTACGTCCCCCAGGTAAAAATCTCCTATCCTGTAGTTTAGCACGTCTCTGGAACTCCCTACCTCCAGCTATTCGTACCACCTTCAACCACTTTACATTCAAAAAAATCTCTTTACTCTCATCTACTAACCCAGTGGGAATGCTCTTGCACCCACCCTTCATAATTCAATGCTCTTGTACCCACCCTTCATAATTCAATGCTCTTGCACCCACCCTTCATAATTCAAGACCGCCTTACTTCCTTCCTCCTCCTGCTAATAAGCTTCCTTGTATTTGCCTCTCCTATTGTAGTAACTTGCATCCTTTAACTAGCTGCCTAATCTCAAATCAAAATCATTTTTGTATCCCTTACCTAGCAACCTAACTTAAAATGCCTAGGCGATTTCATCAGTAATGTCACTTGAAAGATATACTCTTAATGTGTAAATACTGAAACATGAATTACCTTTACAGTAGGTACCACCTGTAATGTTCCATTGATTGTGTGTGTTCAAACAGTAATCTGTATAATTCTATAAATGCTGCAATATGAATCACTTTTATACTATGTACCATCTACAAACAGTAATCTGTACAATTCTGTAAATACTGCAATTTGAATTCTGTAAATAATACAATCTGAATCACTTATATAGTATGTACCAACTGTAACAGTCATCACCAGTATGATGCTCTAACTGTGTAATTTGTTTGTTAATATTGTATTATATATCTAAAACTATGTAACCTTGTTTCTGGAGCTTTTCTCCCCAGGACTCCATTGAAATCGTGTTCATCTTGGCCCAATGGACTATCCTGGTAAACCAACTGCAAATAAATAAAATAAATAAATAAATAAAGATGATTCAGAAATGTAGACATCCTTTGAAAATCTGTACACTTTACAGGTATTGCTGTGTACAATAAAATGTTTCCAATCTAGATCAAGAAAGGGTAAGAGAACCATGATGAGGAGATATGGAGCATAGTGGTGGGTTAATAACATATGTAGCACACAGTTATACACATACTATTAATTAAAGTTAAGCATTACATTATTGTTTGACATGCATGGGAGCGAATCCAAGATCCAGGATTACATAATTGTTTGACATACTTCTGGATTTGAACCTTTGACATATAATGTATAAAAACACCAGTGTACAGATTGGAGGATTATCTCAGCCCACTGCAAAGGAACTCATACTTTAGTAAGTTTAAATTACACATTGTAAGAGATACTGACAACAGGGAGAAGAAAGGGAGCATGTAGGCATCAGCAGCATTCATCACATTTATATCAGTTGTGACAACCCACACACTGCACATGACATTTAGCAGCCTAATAGATATGGATGAGTAACTGTATTATACTTTATTACTTTTACCCTGTTTTTCTATACTGCAGTGGACTTAAGTATATTTGCTTGAAACTAACTGTGCTAATGCAGTCTAAGTTTAAAATGCACAAGATTTTGCCATAGGACATGAACTGCCATTTACCGTCAGTATTGCTGCTCAATGCTAGGCATCACGCAAATGCTGAGGACTCAGACTGATAACACAGGAGGGGTAGAGAAACTGATATGAGAGAGGGAGGCAGGGATCAATTAGATTAGTACGGAAATAGGATAATTGCTCAATACAATATGTAAACGGCAGTTACATATAAAATAGTCTTATAAAAAACGTCAATAACAAATTGATATAATTTTGGATTAGAACCCCTGAAACTATACAAAAATCAAAGTA
Organism: Protopterus annectens; assembly: GCF_019279795.1. Taxonomy (NCBI): domain Eukaryota; kingdom Metazoa; phylum Chordata; order Ceratodontiformes; family Protopteridae; genus Protopterus; species Protopterus annectens. Next base: position 697,392,023 of record NC_056729.1, on the reverse strand, counting down.
TAGATCTGAGCATCATTTCAGCATGCCACAAAAGAGCTACTTCACAAAGTTAAAAGCGCACAATTGAAAAGACAGTGATAACTTATTGAAACAATGGAGGATGTAGGCATTATCAATATGTCATGCTGTGTACAATAAAGTGTTTGTTATAGAGATCAAGAAGGGGTAGAAGACTAGAAACAAAATGAAGACACGAGCAGAATAAAGATAGTTTCACAAGTCCTCTGTTGGGGATGGAATTTGTTTGCAAAGGTTTTAATGCTGCACTATTCAAATATTATGCTATATATTTCCTAATCTTCTAGGATCAGGAAATGTTGTAACTGGAAATAAATACAGAATTTCTTAGTTAAACACTTGATAGGAATATAAAATGGCATGAGATAATACTTTGACATATATGTGGAATTGAACCCATGACACTATGCAAAAACATCAGTTTACAGACAAGTGAATTTTCTCAATGCACCACATTGGAACTCTTAATTCATTACATCCAGCAGCCTAATAACTGTTAGAGTAACTGTTTCAAGGTAGTGCCTTTACTCTGTATTCCTATAATGCAGCATGTTTAAGCACATTTGAATGAAGGCAACTGGACTAGTGTGAAGATAAGAAAAACTCATCAGTTTTTGCCATAGGATATGAAATGGCATTCTCTGTCACTCAGCATTTGTGCACGATGTCAAGCTTTGTGCAAATGCTGACGAGAAAAAGTGAAGTTTTTTTGATGGGCCATTTCTGGACGTGTATGTTGTGCATATCTCTATTTCTTGACCAGATTAAACATGTGAAAATGTGAAAAAGGGATGATAGGACAGTGGGGAAAATGGGGGCAAGCAGAGGGGCGAATACATAGGAAAGACTACAGGAATTTACAGGATGGTGGTGGGAGAGTGCCATAGCTATTCTTTTCTTCACAATATATATGTAGAATTGTACACAGAATTTAACGACTTTAGAGAGTCACCACACCAGGATGGGTGACAACAAAAGAATAACATTATAGAGCTAAATGGACTAAATCAAGTGTGTCAAAGTGGCATATAGGTGGAGTGGAGTATATGGGCAGTAACGTTTTTTTGAGTGGAGAGAGAAGACTGTTGAGGAAGGTACTTAGGAATAAGAGGGTCAGGTAGGTAGGGTAGGTTACGTATCAGGCACAGATATGCAGGGCATACAAGGCATACAGTGATGGTGATGGACACAAAAGGTTGGGGACACCATGATTGAGGATAGGTATGAGACATTAGAGGCACATATGCATCCAGCCTGAGCACAGTGAGACTCTAGTCCTCATCCTCGGAACTGCCATTAGTGTTTCCTGTGTTAGTTTCTTGGGTCAGTGCTGGACATGGCAACAGTTTGGCAATCAGATGCAGAACCTTTTCAACTCGCCAATTCTGACACCAAGGCCCCTCTCCATTATGCCCCCCACCATCTGTCAGCTCCTGATGACTGCCAAAATCACCACTTCCACTAGTACTGCTTCTGGAGGGTTCCACTACACCATCAGCCAGGGAAGAACAACCTGACATAGGTAGAGCGGATAGGGCAGGATTTGTGGAGGCACCACTGACAGGTTGCAACCCAGATATGATATTCTGGGTGTCTATGCTGCCTATGGTGGTGCCACTGCAGACATCTGTTGAGGTATGGTGGGCCAAAGCACAGTGATCTGCCTAGCTCCCTATGGTAATGGTCATTTTGGTTTTAGCATACCCCCCCTGAAAAAAAATAAAAAATAAAAATACAAATGAGTGAGAGGATTAGTGAAGACAAAACAGAGGCAATCAGATGAATGGCATGTCACATTATTTTATTATTTCAATACATAAACAGATATGACACATAAATATATTCACCTATGACACATCAAGATATGATGTGAAGGCATGAATGTGTTATAAAATACATCAATCTCAGTGCTATTATATAAGAAATGGGAGCATTTATTTGAGTATGCCATATTGGATATATACTTCTAAGTTAATAATTGCAGTTACCAGCACTGAATTGTTAATTTCTGCTTCTGGGAATTCAACACACACAAGTAAACTGCTGTACTTATTACCTAATGCCATTACTAAGAGCTATTGGAGAAAGCATGTATGCTTGATATAAACATTTTGGTATGCCGGTGAAGGCTGATATGGACTAATGGCCTGAAATGTGTTATCTATCTTAGATTCATACCTGATGCATGCTTACCCATGCCTCTCAGAGGGCGAGCAAGTCTCTTCTGTTGCACCTCATGGTCCTTTGTTATCTCATTGCAGCTGTACGTGAAAAATATATGTAAGCATTTTGAATAAGTGTATTGGCTGGATAATCCATGCTGTAAAATTGACGGGTGATGGGTCTCTATACTTACACAACTGGGGGGTGTTTGCAGTCTTAAATTCATCCTTCCATCCACTCAGGAGGTCTTGCTTGCACCTCTTCATGTCAGTGTAATGGTGATGACAATGTTTCCCAGCTTATGGAATGCCAGTTGTACTGGATACAGCCTTGGCCAATCTATTTCAAGCCTCAGCCTTATACTGAGAACTGGTATAATCTCCTGCAGCAGCCTACAGCTGTGTTTCTTGTCAAACAGTGTCACAAAAATCCTGGACTCCTCAACACCATGCATTTGTGCTCTAAATGGAACATCATCCTCAATTTTGCACCCAATTCAGATCTCATGTGTAACAGCTTGTGCTCAAAGACACACAGCTTTGCCAGCTGCATTTGCACAGTTGAAAGCACAAAAAAATGGCTTAGCATAGACGTTGGCAATAATTACACCAAAGCAATAAAGGTATGAAATATGGCAGTGAGAACTGGCTGTGTGTAATGCTCAGCCTATTTACATAGACTGAGATACTAAACACAAAGTGTTTCTTATAAACATTGTTGGTTGCAAGTAAAATGGTATGACTTGTGACATATTGGGCTGTTGGGAGTTACACACTCTCCAAATAAAGGCAGGACCACCTTGGAATCAAACTCATGAGAAAAAGAAGGCTAAAATGTTAACCTTTGCATATAATGGTAAATGTCATAGTCAAACCTTCCTTTTTACATGGTCATTTGATATATACTACTTTCAAAATGAATGGAGATGTCTGTATGTGTGTCTGACTTGAACTACTCATGGTCCTTGAGCACTAAGTAAAAGGCAGTATTTGTGGTTGTAAATACATTTCAGAGGCATTGAGTTGCATGACCTGAGTAATACATGTTGGGGTATGTTCTATACATACTTCATATGACATACTGGCCAAAACACTTACTTATGATATGTTATGAGTCATAATAATTATAGCAAAGATATTGTACACATCATACCTATGCAAGAGCATTTTTAATTAGCTATCCTCATCATTGTCATGGTTAACATAATTTACACACATGATATTGGACTTACATAGCAAGCATTAGTGATAACTTTGTTGCAGATATCATATTTATGATATTTATTTGTATATACTGTTACAATCCTAAACAAAATATTGTGATTAATGCCATTCTGCTCCATCAGTAAAAATATATGTAAACTGGATTTGAACCCAGCATTACCTGTCTTCTTCCTCTAAACTCACAGCGTTTACACCTGGTGCCACAAAGATTATTAGCTGGCAGATGGATTTTCAATAATGTACAGCAGTGCCAGGCTTGTTTGTACTAGTGAAGGTAAATGCAATATATATATATATATATATATATATATATATATATATATATATATATATATATATATGGGTCCACTATGTAATCTCAAAATACTGAAATCCCGAAATTCAGTATTTCGAAATTACATAGCTGAAAACCCAAGCACAACTCACAATTCCGAAAACACACAACCGCGAAATTCAAAATGCCGAAACTACGCTACACATACAGTACACACATAAACAAACACAAAACTCCCCCTCACAATCAAATAAATGCATCTACACTATAGGTAAGCAGGGGGGCAACCCCCCTGTGCCCCCTACACCCCACTACTTATATATTCTAATTCTGAGATAGCACAAACAGAAACACAAACGAAAGTCACACACACATCACAGTCACAACACACACTTGCACACACTAAAGCCCCTAACCAACACATTTACATACACAAACTTACGTAAATTCAGCCGATACATTCACACACCGCACCACCGGAAGCAGAAATTCAACATCTCCATGCTTCGGGATTTTGAATTTCGCGCTTCTGCCGGTTTCAGAACTTTGAATTTTCGGCTATGTATTTTTGAAATACTGAATTTCGGGATTTCAGTATTTTGAAATTACGTAGAGGACCCATATATATATATATATATATATATATATATATATATATATATATATATATTATAACTAAATAAATAAATAAACACAGAACTTGCATTTGTGTTGCGCATCATCAGGGATTCATATAATGTCAATTATTCAGAAAGAAGTCACAGAAAATTGCATCATCTCATTTGTGACACACTACCTAGATGTCTGAATGACATACTTGAAAGAGAAATGTATTACGGTCATGAATGATAATTAACCTATATGGATAAGTAGTCTGTAATATATTATACATATTTCCACATTCATGTTAATAAATTTTTGACATTATGCATAGCAAGTTTATTTATTTTATTTATTTATTGATGTTTGATTACTAGGAAAGCCCAACTGGGCAGAAGTTTATTTTCAGTGGAGGCCCAGGGAGAAAAGCTTCAAATTATTATAAAATATTTTAAGAACAATAATTTTACAATCTTCAAAAATAAAATAAAAACATCTGCAGTTTAAATAATTATAACAAGTTAGAGATAATATAAAACATTGGTTAAGAATTGATACAAGTTATATGACAATCATTTAACACAGAAATTTTAGATAGTTTGTAGAAAAATTATTAACAGGTATTGCAATATGAAGTGAGGGAAAACAGGCTTATGATATGTTTAG